>NC_030809.1:113133102-113340863 GCF_001704415.2 Capra hircus | reverse complement strand
GCTGTGTGTTGCTGTGTGTGGCTGTGTGAGCTGTGTGTGAGTGTGTGAGCTGTGTGTGGCTGTGTGTGAGCTGTGTGTTGAGCTGTGTGTGTGTGCTGTGTGTGAGCTGCTGTGTTGCTGTGTGTGAGCTGTATGTTGCTGTTGCTGTGTGTTGCTGTGTGTTGCTGTGTGTGATGCTGTGTGAGCTGTGTGTTGCTGTGTGTGAGCTGTGTGTTGCTGTGTGTGAGCTGAGCTGTGTGCTGTGAGCTGTGTGTGAGCTGGTGTGTTGCTGTGTGTGAGTCTGTGTGCTGTGTGTGAGCTGTGTGAGCTGCTGTGTGCTGTGTGTTGCTGTGTGTTGCTGTGTGTGTGCTGTGTGTGTGAGCTGTGTGTTGCTGTGTGTGTGCTGTGTGTTGCTGTGTGTGAGCTGTGTGTTGCTGTGTGTTGTGCTGTGTGTGAGCGCTGTGTGTTGTGTGTGTGAGCTGTGTGTTGCTGTGTGTTGCTGTGTGTGAGCTGTGTGTGAGCTGTGTGAGCTGTGTGTTGCTGTGTGTTGCTGTGTGTTTGCTTGTGTGCTGTGTGAGCTGTGTTGCTGTGTGTGAGCTGTTGTTTCTGTGTGTGCTGTGTGTGCTGTGTGTTGCTGTGTGTTGCTGTGTGTGAGCTGGTGTGTGTATGCTGAGCTGTGTGTTGCTGCTGTGTGTTGCTGTGTGTGAGCTGAGCTGTGTGTTGCTGTATGTGAGCTGTGTGTTTGCTGTGTGTGAGCTGTGTGTGTTGCTGTGTGTTGCTGTGTGTGAGCTGTGTGTTCTGTGTGTGACTGCTGTGTGTGAGCTGTGCTGTGTGTGAGCTGTGTGTGCTGTGTGTGAGCTGTGTGTTGCTGTGTGTGAGCTGTGCTGCTGTGTGTGAGCTGTGTGTGCTGTGTGTGTGTGTTGCTGTGTGTGAGCTGTGTGTTGCTGTGTGTGAGCTGTGTGTGAGCTGTGTGTTGCTGTGTGTGAGCTGTGTGTTGCTGTGTGTGAGCTGTGTGTGAGCTGTGTGTTGCTGGTGTGTGCGCTGTGTGAGCTGTGTGTTGCTGTATGTGAGCTGGTGTGTGGTGCTGTGTGTGTGTGTGAGCTGTGTGTTGCTTGTGTGTGAGCTGTGTGTTGTGTGGCTGTGTGTGAGCTGTGTGTTGGCTGTGTGTTGCTCTGTGTGAGCTGTGTGTTTGCTGTGTGTGAGCTTGTGTGTGTTGCTGTGTGTTGCTGTGTGTGTGAGCTGTGTGTGAGCTGTGTGTTGCTGTGTGTGAGCTGTGTGTGAGCTGTGTGTTGCTGTGTGTGAGCTGTGTGTTGCTGTGTGTGAGCTGTGTGTGCTGTGCTGTGTGTTGCTGTGTGTTGCTGTGTGTGAGCTGTGTGTGTGCGCTGTGTGTGAGCTGGTGTGTGAGCTGTGTTGCTGTGTGTGAGCTGTGTGTGAGCTGTGTGTTGCTGTGTGTGACTGTGTGTTGCTGTGTGTTGCTGTGTGTGCTGTGTGAGCTGTGTGTTGCTGTATGTGAGCTGTGCTGTGTGCTGTGTGTGCGCTGTGTGAGCTGTGTGTGTGCTGTGTGTTGTGTGTGTGTGTGAGCTGTGTGTTGCTGTGTGTTGCTGTGTGTGAGCTGTTGTGTGTGTGAGCTGTGTGTCTGTTGTGTGCTGTGTGTGTTGTTGTGAGCTGTGTGTTGCTGTGTGTGAGCTGTTGTGTAGCTGTGTGTTTGCTGTGTGTGTGTGTGAGCTGTGTGTTGCTGTGTGTGAGCTGTGTGTTGCTGTGTGTGAGCTGTGTGTTGCTGTGTGTGAGCTGTGTGTTGCTGTGTGTGCTGTGTGTTGCTGTGTGTGAGCTGTGTGTTGCTGTGTGTGAGCTGTGTGTGAGCTGTGTGTTGCTGTGTGTGAGCTGTGTGTTGCTGTGTTTGCGCTGTGTGTTGCTGTGTGTGAGCTGTGTGTTGCTGTGTGTGAGCTGTGTGTGAGCTGTGTGTTGCTGTGTGTGAGCTGTGTGTTGCTGTGTGTGAGCTGTGTGTGAGCTGTGTGTTGCTGTGTGTGCGCTGTGTGAGCTGTGTGTTGCTGTATGTGAGCTGTGTGTGTGCTGTGTGTGCGCTGTGTGAGCTGTGTGTTGCTGTGTGTGAGCTGTGTGTGAGCTGTGTGTTGCTGTGTGTGAGCTGTGTGTTGCTGTGTGTTGCTGTGTGTGAGCTGTGTGTTGCTGTGTGTGAGCTGTGTGTTGCTGTGTGTTGCTGTGTGTGAGCTGTGTGTTGCTGTGTGTGAGCTGTGTGTGAGCTGTGTGTTGCTGTGTGTGAGCTGTGTGTTGCTGTGTGTGAGCTGTGTGTGCGCTGTGTGAGCTGTGTGTTGCTGTGTGTGAGCTGTGTGTGAGCTGTGTGTTGCTGTGTGTGAGCTGTGTGTTGCTGTGTGTAGCTGTGTGTTGCTGTGTGTGAGCTGTGTGTTGCTGTGTGTGAGCTGTGTGTGAGCTGTGTGTTGCTGTGTGTGAGCTGTGTGTTGCTGTGTGTTGCTGTGTGTGAGCTGTGTGTTGCTGTATGTGAGCTGTGTGTGTGCTGTGTGTGCGCTGTGTGAGCTGTGTGTTGCTGTGTGTGAGCTGTGCTGTGTGTTGCTGTGTGTGAGCTGTGTGTTGCTGTGTGTTGCTGTGTGTGAGCTGTGTGTGCGCTGTGTGAGCTGTGTGTTGCTGTGTGTGAGCTGTGTGTGAGCTGTGTGTTGCTGTGTGTGAGCTGTGTGTTGCTGTGTGTGAGCTGTGTGTTGCTGTGTGTGAGCTGTGTGTTGCTGTGTGTTGCTGTGTGTTGCTGTGTGTGAGCTGTGTGTTGCTGTGTGTGAGCTGTGTGTTGCTGTGTGTGAGCTGTGTGTGTGTGTGTGTGCTGTGTGTGAGCTGTGTTTGCTGTGTGTGTGCTGTGTGTCTGTGTGTTGCTGTGTGTTGCTGTGTTGAGCTGTGTGAGCTGTGTGTTGCTGTGTGTGAGCTGTGTGTTGCTGTGTGTGAGCTGTGTGTGAGCTGTGTGTTGCTGTGTGTGAGCTGTGTGTTGCTGTGTGCTGTGTGTTGCTGTGTGTGAGCTGTGTGTTGCTGTGTGTGAGCTGTGTGTGAGCTGTGTGTTGCTGTGTGTGAGCTGTGTGTTGCTGTGTTTGCTGTGTGTTGCTGTGTGTGAGCTGTGTGTTGCTGTGTGTGAGCTGTGTGTTGCTGTGTGCTGTGTGCTGTGTGTTGTGCTGTGTGCTGTGTGTTGCTGTGTGTGAGCTGTGTGTTGCTGTGTGTGAGCTGTGTGTGGCTGTGTGTTGCTGTGTGTGAGCTGTGTGTTGCTGTGTGTGAGCTGTGTGTTGCTGTGTGCTGTGCTGTGTGTTGCTGTGTGAGCTGTGTGCTGTGTGTGAGCTGTGTGTTGCTGTGTGTGCTGTGTTGAGCTGTGTGTGTGGTTGTGTGTTGCTGGTGGCTGTGTGTTGGGCTGTGGTGTGGCGCTGTGTGAGCTGTGTGTTGCTGGTGTGTGAGCTGTGTGTGCTGTGTGGCTGTGTGTTGCTGTGTGTTGGCTGTGTGTTGCGTGTCGTGAGCTGTGTGTTGCTGATGGTGAGCTGTGGTGTTGCTGGTGAGCTGTGTGGTTGCTGTGTGTTGCTGTGTGTGAGCTTGTGTGTTGCTGTGTGTGAGCTGTGTGTTGCTGTATGTGAGCTGTGTGTTGCTGTGTGTGAGCTGTGTGTTGCTGTGTGTTGCTGTGTGTGAGCTGTGTGTTGCTGTGTGTGAGTTGTGTGTTGCTGTGTGTGAGCTGTGTGTTGCTGTGTACTGTGGTGCACGGGGGCTACACTCTGGTTGCAGTGCATGGGCTTCTCATTGCAGTGCCTTCTCTTATTGTGAAGCACAGGTTTTAGGCCCGTGGGTTTCAGCAGTTGTGGCACATGAGCTGAGTTGCTCTGTGGCGTATGGAATCTTCCAGGGCCAGAGATTGAACTGATGTCCCCTGCATTGGAAGGTGAACTCTTACCTACTGGACCACCAGGGAAGCCTGATACATAATTTTTGATATACTGTGTTTTCATTATCTTTCAGTTCTGATTTCTGCTGTGTTATCTGTCTTTGGCCCATGAACTATTTTGAAATGTCTGAAAAAAAATTTAAATCTCTAAATACTTGGATATTATTTTTTGTTTCCAACTTTATAGCATTATAGTCAGAATATTCTGTCAACAGGATAGAATCTTCACCTAGCCACCCAGCTACGCAACAATTCTAGGAGTACGATTTCCAGCCTGGACCTCTCTTAAGCTTCAGTTCCACATATCCAGTTCCTCTCAGGTCACTTCCACGTGGGTGTCTCACAGGCCCCTTTACACTCAGGAATACATAAGTCAATTTCTCATATCCTTTCCTTCTCTCCTGCCCCGTAACAGGGGCTGTTCCTTAATGCGGTGACAGATACCACCATCTTTCTGGTCAGTGAAGCTGGAAACCTCGGACGTCCTGTCACGTGCGTATCAGAACAGAATGCATGCCAGCAGTTTCACCTCCTTGGTATTCCTTCATCCCCTCCGCAGCCCCATTGCTGCAGCCGTGATGCACACCCT
The DNA here is from genome assembly GCF_001704415.2 of Capra hircus. Classification (NCBI taxonomy): domain Eukaryota; kingdom Metazoa; phylum Chordata; class Mammalia; order Artiodactyla; family Bovidae; genus Capra; species Capra hircus. The sequence goes on along the minus strand of NC_030809.1, from coordinate 113,336,361 downwards.
GGCCATCCCTCTCCTGGGTTCTCATACCCTTCCTTTGCTCTCCCAGTCTCTAGGGTGTGGTGCCCTCAATTCTGTTTGCCATGTAACACTACATGAATTGTACTGCAAGGGAAATTTATTGTGTCTCCCCCTGCTTTACACTCTTGGACGGTTCCTTGCAGGGGTCTCCAACGTCTGGGACTTAATGCCTGATGATCTGAGGTGGAGCTAATGTAATAATAATAGAAATAAAGAGCATAGTAAATGTAATACGCTTGCATCATCTCAAAACCACCCTCCACCACCCAGTCCATGGAGAAATTGTCTTCCACAAAAACCGGTCCCTGTTGCCAAAAAGGTTGGGGACCACTGGCAAGATAAAGTTGGAACCCTGTGTCGTGTGACCCACCTACCTCTCTCTCAGCTCTGCCTCACTCTATGCCCAGTCATAGGAACAAGTTGCTGTTCCCAAATGGTGTCAGCATGTTACAGTTTCTGTGAGAGTTCTCAGGCTGTGCCCTTTCTCTTGAATGCATTGCTTTACTTGGTCTACTGAGCAAATACTGAAAGATTCAGCCCAAGTTTCACCTCCCTCAAGAAGCCTGCTTGCTGACCTCTTTAATGCACCCTAGAGTTCCATGTTGGGCTCGCCTGACCAGACTCGAAGCTCCTTGAGGGCAGGGACCATTTCCAAATTGTCTCTCTGTCGTGTTCATTGTATAAATGGAAAAAATGGGCACGAATTGTGAAGAAAAATATGGCTTTAGAGCCAGTTGGATGTTGGGGGTCTTAAGCACTATCCTCTCTTCCCAAAGTAAGTTAAGTTGCCTCTGGACTTTCAGAAGAGGTGTGGGCTGAGAAGTGCAGCGTGTTAACCCTTGTCTATCATTAAGCTTGTAGGAGGGCATGTGGAAATGCTGAAAGAAGCACATGAAAGGAAAGCTTAAGTAAATTATGTCCTGAAAAAACTTCTAGGACATCTAGCTTTAAAAGAAGAAAAAAGCTCATCACTTGTTCAAAATCCACTTAGTAATCTTTAGAATCATTTTATCATCATTTTTGCTAATAGGCTAAGCTCTAAGAGGGGGAAAGGACTTATAAAGGACTTCTAAAAGACTTATAAATAAAAAGTATTTGCTTGTGATACTAGCCTAGTTTTCAACACCACTTTTCAAATCAAAGGAACTTTGTGGAAACATTTTCTCATACTCCCTTCCTTCTTCTTTTCTCCCCCACATCCCTACCTCTGGTCATAGATTTAGTTCCAACAGATTTAATTAAAGAGCAGCACTCGGAAGAAGTATCCAGAGGCATGGTCAGGATGAGACTCCTACTGAATTCAGATCAGGCAAAGAAAACCAAAGAGAAAAATCTAAAAGCAATCCTTTTTCTCCTTTTTTAGTTTTAATACGATTCTAGTTTAGAGCACAAAGTGTCTCAAATAAGGATGAAAAGCATATGCCTTGCGCTCAGTCAAGTCCGACTATTTGCGACCCCATGGACTGCAGGCCAGTAGGCTCCTCAGCCATGGAATTTTCCAGGCAAAAATACTAGAGTGGGTGTCCATTTCCTCCTCCATTGGCTCCAGGGTCCAATCCAGGGATGGGACCTACATATCCTGCACTGGCCAGTGGATTCTTTGCCACTGAGCCACTTGGTAAGCCCAAGGATGGGGTAGCTTTTCCCAAACTGTATTTCATTGAATAGTACTTAACAAGCTTTTAAATAGTATTTGAGGGGATAAAGGTTCAGAAAGAGATTCCTTTCAAAGTACATAAAATGTTCTGAGATGTCCTGCAGTTGAAAACCTGTTTAATTGTATTTAACCCAGCCTTTCCCAACATTTATTTGATTATGAAATCTTTTTGTGTGGAGCACCTATTAACATGCTGCAGAAACACACCATTTGGATAAAAATAGTCTGATTTGAGGGCAGATGTTTCACTTAGTAAAGATTATTCTGAAGTAGTAGAGAGTTAATGAACATCTTAAACAACCTGAAAAGCAGTGTCAGAAGATTTTAAAAATGCTGTCAAGAACTCATAAAATATACATTATATTGGTGGCAATATTGTAAAATGCTGTATGATACATTAAAATAATCAGATTATACACCATTACCCTACAATCTTCTAATCACATATTTATACATTTTACATTGTATCTGCAAAATGAACCCTGTTATAAATATTGTGCTTGAATTACAGAGGCATGCTATAACCCCAACTATGAAGGATTCCATGAACTCAGAAGTAGCAGCTTGAAATAATAAGAGTGTCAGGGCAAAAGAATGATTAAAAATTATAGCATCACCGAACTTTAGAGCTAAAAGGAAATCTAGAGATAATTTTAATCCAACCCCTTCATTTGAGACAAAAGGAAACTGGCTTACCAGGTGGCACTAGTGGTAAAGAATCTGCCTGTCAATGCAGGAGACGCAAGAGATGCGGGTTCAATCCCTGGGTCAGGAAGATCTCCTGGAGTAGGAAATGGCAACCCACTCCAGTATTCTTACTTGGAGAATCCCATAAACAGAAGGGAGCACCCAGTCCACGGGGGCGCAAAGAGTTGGACACGACTGAGTGTCTAAGCACATACAAGAAGAAGAACAGCCGGCAAAAGTGTAGAAAAGGTGAGTAACACCGAGGACAGCTTTTTTTCTCCCTTATGCACGAGGTAGCAAGAAAGAGTCAAGTGCTCTGGGAAGATGAGGTTAGATCGTTGTGAGAAGGAAGCCTGGATATATGACGGCTGACATGCTTATATATGTCAGTAAGAGGGTGAGGAGTTACTGAGACAAGTATGATCAGGATGACAGTTAGCTAAGCAGACCAGTGGGTTGTAGGGGGAAGGGAGGGTCCTGAAACTGAGCATCAAGATAGTGACTTACACCTAACCTGTTGCTCTCAATGACTACCCAAAGTAAGTAGACACACCCATCTTCTCTGAAAACGGCACTGCTCACCTAGAACCCCGCCAAGATCTAATTCAGTCATGTTAAAGCTCCACAGAGTGCATGCATTCTCCAGGGCTAGAGACAACTGGATCTGAAGTGGGCACTGGGCAAGCTCTAACCGCCTCCCAGTGGGTATATCCAGTGCAATATACCCGAGCTGCTGATGTGTCTAGAATGGCTATCCCCTGCCAGCTACCTTCTTCCTTCTCCACTTCCCTGCGGAGGAGGCTGCATTCTTCTAGGGATGGGGAAGACACATTCCCAGGGGAAACACTTTGTTCTCAGCCCTTGGGGTCAGGCTTCCGACAGATTGTGTGGCCGATTTGTCATTCATAGCAAGTATCTTGAGAGTCTCCATCAGAGAGCAAGCCTTGCACATCTGTTGAATCCAGTGATTGCTTTATATTTAAAGGACAGTGTTTGTGTTCGGAAGTTGTCAAGTGAGGAGGATGCTGCCACATCCTCTGAAGCAGCTCTTTCTGGATGATTTTCAAATTGTAAAGTGTTGGAGTTCTTAAGTGAGAGAAAATTCCAGAAGGGCTAATAAAAACAACCAATGAATAAATCTGTTCTCACACATGAGTTGAGCGCTCAGCTGTGCCCAGGATATGGCCATCATAATAAACATTTATATACACTCATTATATTATATATATTATTCCTTTTAAATTTTTAAAAATTTAAAAATAGTAGCAAAAAGTAAATCACTGGGAATTCCCTAGTGGTCCAGGGGTTAGGACTCAGCACTTGCACTGCGGTGGCCTAGGTTGAATCCCTGGTTGGGGAATTAAGATCCCACAAGATGCTCAGTGCAGCCAAAACGGAGAAACAATAGACAAAAAAGAAAAGGAAACTGCTGAAAAGAGTGGCATTTTTCTGATGACATTTCTTAGGCATATATTTGTCAGTTGAGTTTGAGCACCTGAAGAAACAAATATTTAACATAAACAATAAAGTCTACATATATTTCTTGACTGCACGGTTACAACTAGGGGAAAACCAAACAGGCTTAAGGGAAGAGGACTGTGGAGGGCAGTGAGATGCAGCCTCAGGTCTTCTTTCAAGGGACTTGTTGTCAGGCTGCTGGGAGTGCTGCTGGCAGATAGCCTTAGCTGTCAGTCCCTGAGTGTTGCCCCAAGAGTAGAGAGCCCCCTCACCAAGGCCATGCCCCCTCCCAGGGCAGCCCACAGCCAGTGTGGTGACGCAAGAGTACGAGGCTATCCTGCACCAACACCCGCAGAACTCTCGACTCCTAGGACTGGAGGGCAGAGAGGGGTGTGCCCCACACCCAGGACACAATCATTGGCTTGCTGAGCTCTGAAGATGGGATCTTCCAAAGGAAGACTGCACTGTCAAGGTCAGGGCTCTCACTGGGAAAGAACGGGACCCTGACTGCCAGGATGAAGACAATGGAGCAGCCAACCTCCCAAATCTTGAATTTTTATGGATGCAGTGATTGTCATTTCAGTCAATGACAAAGGCAAAGTGGATAGGCAAGGGAATCGTGACTTGCAGAGAATGATGAGATGGCTACTGGAAGGTGATGGATGTGTTGCCACCAGGAGGTCCACTGGGTGGCTCTGGGTGCTCCTTTTCCCATTTCAACGGTGAATGGGCAAGAATGGCAGCTCAGATTTGTCAGGCATAAGGGTCCTGGTCACACCACTTACCACTCAGGTGAACCACTGAGATCAGTGGAGATACAGGCTGAGGGTGAGTGGGATCTAAAATGGTAAGAAGAGGAGGGTGAAGATGAGCGTCATCTGTGGGCCTGAGGCTAGTCACAGCACTGGAGGCTATGGTTTCCTGCAGAAAAGTGGTCCAGAGGAGCTCCTTTCAGGATGGACGTGCAATTGTGGATCCCAAAAGTACCAGGAATGGCTGAGGCGGATTTAGAGATGTGCTGTGCAGATCACCTCAGTGCAGGCCTTGCAAATTGGGCAGACAGCCTTTCCTGGAAACTGGAAATTAGATCTAAAGCTCTGATTGGACTGAAGTCCACCATTTTCGACAAGAACACATTTTAAAAGAACTGTCTACTTCCCACTGTGTTCCCATTCTCTGAAGGTTGTCCCACTTGGATGCCAGGGTTAACGTTTTTTTTTTTTTTCCCTGGCAAGACTACTTTGTTGATAGTGGTGGGTTTCTCCCCGAGGAGGTTCATGGTGTATGACTGTCTTTCTGTGATGTGAGCACCAACCAATGATTCTTGCCTTGATTCATTTATCTATTAGAAGTTACAAAGTAATGATTTTCTTATTCTACTAATTATCCTTTATTTTTCAGCTGGAATGCTTCTAAAAAGAGAAAATTTCCCTTATCTACTGTTTATCATTTACATGGGGAAAATGGCAAAAGTGCTCAATTTTTTCCCTTTGTTTATCAGTTTTCAAAATAATCATTTTGTTCCCTAGCCTCCTCCAAATGTCACTAAGTCATGGTGATTTCTTTTACTATCATTATAATTTATGGATTATAAATAATTTGAATACCCAGTCGCTCAGCTGTGTCCAACTCTTTGCAACACCATGGACTGTAGCCTGCCAGGCTCCTTTGTCCATGGGGTTATCCTGGCAAGAATACTGGAGTGGGTTGCCATTCCCTCTACCAGCGGATCTTTCCGACCAGGGATTGAATCATATCCTGCCATTCCCGCATCGGCAGGTGGATTCTCTACCACTAAGCCACCTGGAAAGCCAATCCCTTGCTGTCATTACTCTTTTATACCCAAATTGTGTTCACTTTGGTCGGGGGAGTCTATTCAAGTTAGCACCTTAGTCCTTTTGACCTGCCCCTACTAGTCTTCGATAGGTATAATCAGATGTTTAATTTACCAAATGTGCAGGCCTGGGCCCATCTGAACCATGTTTCACATTATCAGACAGCCGGCTTATTCCTGGAAAGCATTGTCTGAAAAAGCAAGTGGCTGGAACTTTTAGCTCAGCCTGTAAGAACTGTAGATTCAGCAGGATTTCCAATTGCTCTCCTCTTTGGCGAAGGGAAAACAAGTGTCCTCAATTAAGGAAAGTGAGATCACCCCATCACAGCCTTGAGCACCACCAAGGCCATATACTGCACAGTAAATTACACGTGTCGGGCAGGGGGTCATGTAGATTTATAAATGCAGGCCTGGAAAGCATTGATCATTGATATGAATGAAGATGGTATTTGGAAGGAGGCAGGTCAGCTTTGCTTCACTATCTGAAATCTGTAGATTTAATTCTGACGTAGTCCACGATACAATCATGGATTATTCCATCTCCGAACTGAGCTGTTCGTATCATAGAACCGTGATATTTCGAAGGAAGATTTTAGATTTGATTTTGTCTTGACTTAAAGTGAGCACAGACTTATGATAATAACTGTGTTCAGGCTGTGTGTGAGCATGGTGTCTACAGGACCGGGGAGTGGATGGCAGGGAGAATGCGGTGTGCTGCCCAGAGCTGGTGCTGCTGCTGCTCTGCTCTCTGGCTGTGCTGGCATCCTCTCTCTAAATCCAGAAAGATGCATTCCAATGGTCTAGGCTCTTGAGCAGTTTTTCAGGATAGCAAATATCTTTCATTCCCTCTTTATTTTGATAAAGGGATGAAAATGGCGGGTGCCACCATAATCCCATTTGCTCCCCTCAAAGCTTGTGCTTTTGTAGAGCGTGTGAGGTTGGGCCTCTGCAGTCCCACTTGCTGCTGCAGCCGGCTGCTGAAAACTGTCCCACAGGAAGTGTCACGTCTTTGATTTCTGAGCGGTGGCTCTGCTTCGAGCTCGTGCTCGTCTCAGAAAGGCACTCTTCCTGCCAGGGTTTGAAGAGCATCTCTTGTCATCTCAGCACGAGAGAAAGCAGATCAGCAAAGAGATCAGCAGCCCAGAGGGCTCGCGTGAGAATGGCAGGACGCTCAGCCTCAGAGCAACAGCCAGCGTCTTGCCAAGCCCGTGGAGGGAAACAAAGGTCTCCACAGACAGCACGTGAAAGAGACTTGGTACTTGATGTCTACTCCTTGAGAGACCACACAAGCGAAAACCAAGGCTTGGTGCAAATTCCCTGATGCGGGGAGTGAACGTGTGCACAGCTGGAGAGGAGCCAGAGCAAAGGGGATCTCCCCATAACAGGAACGCCTCTGTAGTTTTGGGCGAGGGCCACCACAGCTCCTCAGCCCTGTAAATGCTCTACAGGACGAAGCGTGGATAATCTCTCAAGCTTTCTCTCAGTTTCCACTCCAGGATCTGCGGCAGGACTTGTTCCATAACTCCCACTTTCTACCCTGAGGTTCTCCTCCAACTAACCCAATTTATTTATTTAAAATATTTTGTTATGAATCACTTTGAACATACACAAAAATAAAAAGAATGGTATAATGAGCCCCCTCCACCCTGTCCAAGTGCCCATAACTTAACTAGAGCAACCGAGAACCCTCAGTCAGTCCTGACCCACCTACACTCTTATCCGTTCCCTCTCACCCGTGTTATTATTATTATTTGGGTAAAGGTTTATTTATTTGGCTGTCCCGGGTCCTAGTTGTGGCATGCTGGATCTAGTTCCGTGACCAGGGATTGAACTTGGGTCCCTGCACTGGGAGCAGAGTCTTAGCCATTGGACCACCAGGGAAATTCCTCATATGGTATCATTTTGAAGCAAATTCCAGATGACACATTTTTTTCATAGCAGTTAAGGTACTCTCCTATTTTTTTCATCTTTCTTTCCCCCATTTATTCTTGAAATCATAGAACCCTCTAGCACACTTAACATTGATTTAAAAATATCAAATACTGAAAAAATTTAATATCATCAGCTATCCAGTCAGCATTTAAATTTCCAATTAACCCTGGTTAAGTCACTCATACTGAGTCTTTGTAGATCTTACAACATGGGGCAAGTTTTAAGTTATAATTTTTTTCATAGTTGCCTCATGACATACGCACATTTTGAAAACTGGTCCGTCCAAGTTCAAGAGGGTACACATAGTAGAGGTATTTCAATAGGATGATGCTTGTGCTTTCTGTCTTTGGAGGCATCTCAGAACCCCCAGAAAGAACTGTCTTGGAAGGATATGTTGTAGATTGAGGGGACTGACAAAAATTCTGAATCAGAGTGGGAAGTGCAGGAGATGCCCAAAGATGCCAAAGAGACAGCACATGTCTCAAGGTAAGGTCAGCAGAGGCTGGAAAGACATGGCAGTTTCAAGAAGGTGAGTTTTATGATTGAGAAAAACAGCCCTTGGTTACTCACCTGTTGTTGGCATGATTTGCTGCCATTTCTTACGGGCAGTTTCGCTGGCTACAATCAGAACTTTCTGGATCATACTGCAACATAAATTTTCTGGATCATAATGTGATATGCAAACAGAGTAGTGGTATTTGGTAGGAGATGCAGGTATTAGGAGTGGTCTAGAAGCCCTATGAAAAGGGCTGAAATGGCCTCAATCAGTAAACAACTTCTGTAAAATCAGGGATAAGTTGGTTACCATGATAATGGAGAATAAAAGGAGAAAGGACCAGGGATGGAACTCTTGGCTGCAGGCTCAGGGTCTTCGCTGGTGTTTAACTGATAATGCAGGTTTCTACTGGGCTATCTTCAGAGATGTTGGGCGCTCTTGTGTGACTTAACATCAAGACATACATAATCGGTTGCTAATTGGCATAATTCATCTTTCTTGATGTATTTGCCTTAAGTCAGCATTTCTCAGACTGGGTTCTGAGCAGCACTAGGTATCTGGTGGCTTTTCCAAAGACAGATAAAGTTTGGGAAACACGGAACACCCCATTTCCCCTCTTGGAGAGTTACAGTGCCCACTGGTATATTTAAAGTTCTAAGAAATCTTCTGCTGAACTTTGTGCCTGACTCAAGCAGACACTAATTCTAATGTTTAATAAATTGATAGATGCTACCCAATATTTTCCAAACTTTATTATTTATGGAAACTATTTCTGTGGAATATCTAATATTAATATCACACATTAGATATTTCTATGGAGCATCTAATGTCAATATTGAAAATTAATACCTAATATTAATTTCTATGAATAATAACATTAATATTAACATTCAGTATTAATAATGTCCTATATAGGATATACTTATGCTAAAATTTTTTTGTTATTTATCTGATCTCAAATTTGACTGGGCATCCTGTAGTATAATTTTCAATATCTGTCAACTCTATTCTGTCTTCATGTTCCTCCAACCCATTGCCTCAGTGGGAGCAGCCATGTTTGAACAAAGGGCCCCTCCTCTTGGCCTTCATGGATTGTTTGAGTTGGGCACCTTATCCAAAGTAAGTCAATCGATCCCTGCCTTGGAAAAGTGGAATCAGAGGCAGAGTACATAGATCCATCAGGATGCTGCCTTGAATGGAGGAGAGCGCATCAATGAGGGAAGTGCTCGTGATGAACATTTTCTACCACCAAGACTGGGAAACAAAAGAAGGAGCCGATGCTGAGAGAAGGAAAGAAGACTTTAGGGTTCCCTAAAATGTTCTGATTCCTTCTTCTTGCCCTTTCTGAAGCTCGGTTATTTAACAACCCTTGAATTCCTTAAGATACCCAGGAGTTCTTATAATACACATTTCCTTTGCTTAAGCTAGTTCGAAAGGACTCCTATTTCTTGCAACCAGAAAATATCCTAATAAAGTGTGATTCTTCCCAGAGAGAAATTGATTAGCTCTGTCATCCATGATTTGCTGTAATAGGCATGGCATAGAGTACTGACATGCGTTTTGAGAATGAGGTAGCTCATCTTTAAGGAGACCATTTAGAAATTTAGGGTGAGTCTGGGTAAATGATAACACAGAGGGCAGGGCCTTGTTGTTTTCCCAGCTAGCTCCATCTCTAGCCTGAAGCCCTCCAGCTTCTAGCAAAGAAAGGAAATCTTAGGAAAATTACAAAACCACCACACAGGCTTTTTCTCTGGGTAAACGGACAAGTTCACTCTGCATGCCAGATTAAGATACTGTACTTTAAAATCCTGAAGTTCCCAAGGCTGGAATCCTGAGTCGAAAATGGGACCCCCCAAGGCTCATGGCTGTTGGCCTTGAGTTAAGCGTCACCCTTTGCTCTTACCATGGGAAGTTCAATTTAGAGCAATTTGGAATGATTCCCTTCAGTCTCAGGGCATCATTAGGCATTTCAAGGCTGGTGGTTAGCTTGGTAAAAACCACTTCCCCATATTAGAAGATCACAGGGACTATTGAAAAGACATCACAGAGTGTATGATTTTAAGCAAGTCATAGTTTTCAGATTACCAGTATTTTCAGACAGTTTAAAAAGTGCTCGTACCTTATATATAAACACAATCTATGTAGTAAAGCGCAGATTGACCTTGGAAAAAGCCTCTTTAACGCAACATGGAAGTGATGTGGTCTCCTTGGGTATCATGAGGTATTCAGGAATGTTTTATTTTATATTAGTTTGTTTTCCTTAAGGTCAAGAATGGAACAAACGACAGTGAACCTTGATGAACAGATAGGGACCTCAGATTAGGGGTTAGTAGCTCTGTAATTGATCTTCTATTAAATTGTGGGCCTGATTTCTCTTGCTGTGAGTTTGTTATTTTTTAACATGAATTTATTGTTGGTTGGCTCTGGAGTATGATTCTCACTTTAATACTGTAGGATCAGTGTTTTTTAGCCAGACAACCTCAGTGTCTCTGGAGTTTTCAGCTGTTAAACCTTAATATGATGAATGGGATATGATATTATACCCAGAAGATATTAATGGATTCATGCACATAATAGAGTCGTCACCACTGACAGGCCACATCAGTGCTGAGATGTCAACCTGCACTAAAGCTATAAGTTGAGAAGCATATTTATTTACATATTTGTTACAAATGATTCCTTCTTTTGAGGATCCAAATGAGGTTTCCTTCCATTTCTCAAAGTGTAGCTTAAAGGCAAGAGATATCTACTTTTGAATAGATATTCCACCTGTACATTGGAACCTGTGTTTGGGTGATGGAGGAGGGATTTTATGGGAATGCTATGTGGCCTGAATCTTTAACATATCCTGACACTGATTTGTAAGTTTGGATTTTATCAGTAAAAAGCAAATTCTAGGAAAGATTTACTCTGATAATGATATGATTTTAGATGAGGAGAAAAAGTTTGATATCTGAGATCATACACAACATTGATAAACACCTATGTTTTTACATTTTCTTAGAATATTCTTGGCTTTGTACTTTATTTCTTCCTTTGCTCTATGTTGGAACTTATGTTCCTTGATGAGGAAATACAGACAGGAGAGCCTTCTGTTTAATACTGGCAGTCAAAGATTTGCTGGTATCCTTAAGAGCTGTTTGTTGAACTGGAGTACTTCTGCAGAGAAGCAACACCGTAGTCTACTTTTATATACTTTTCTCTGTTGGCTTTGGACTTGGCATAAGCTTTGGAGGAGTTTAACTGGGTCTTTGTTTTCTTTTTCCATTTTTCCCCCTGAGATACAGTGTCTGGGTCTATGTGTTCAGTTCAGTTCAGTCGCTCAGTCATGTCCGACTCTTTGCAACCCAATGAGTTGCAGCACGCCAGGCCTCCCTGTCCATCACCAACTCCCGGACTTTACCCAAACTCATGTCCATTGAGTTGGTGACGCCATCCAGCCATCTCATCCTTTGTCGTCCCCTTCTCCTCCTGCCTCCAACCCCTCCCTGCATCAGGGTATTTTCCAATGAGTCAACTCTTCGCATGAGATGGCCAAAGTATTGGAGTTTCAGCTTCAACATCAGTCTCTCCAATAAACACTCAGGACTGATCTCCTTTAGGATGGAATGGTTGGATCTCTTTACAGTCCAAGGGACTTCAAGAGTCTTCTCCAACACCACAGTTCAAAAGCATCAATTCTTCGGTGCTCAGCTTTCTTCACAGTTCAAGTCTCACATCCATTCATGACCACTGGAAAAACCATAGCCTTGACTAGATGGACCTTTGTTGGCAAAGTAATGTCTCTGCTTTTTAATGCTCTTTAGGTTGGTCATAACTTTCCTTCCAGGGAGTAAGCGTCTTTTAATTTCATGGCTGCAATCACCATCTGCAGTGATTTTGGAGCCCAGAAAAATAAAGTCAGCCACTGTTTCCACTGTTTCTCCATCTATTTCCCATGAAGTGATGGGACCAGATGGCATGACCTTGGTTTTCTGAATGTTGAGCTTTAGGCCAACTTTTTCACTCTTCTCTTTCACTTTCATCAAGAGGCTATTTAGTCCCTCTTCACTTTCTGCCATGAGGGTGGTGTCATCTGCATATCTGTGGTTATTGATATTTCTCCCGGCAATCTTGATTCCAGCTTGTGCTTCATCCAGCCCAGCGTTTCTCATGATGTTCTCTGCATATCTGCAGCCATATATAACTTGTTTTTTTCTTAAACTTTATATTTTGTATTGGAGTATAGCAATGAACAGTATTGTAATAGTTTCATGTGGACAGCAAAAGTCAGCCATATAAATATCTATATATATTCCCCCCAAAACTTCCTCACCTTTCAGGCTGCTACGTAACATTGAGCAGAGTTCCCCGTGCTACATACAGTAGGTTCTTGTTGGTTATCCATTTTAAGTTATATTATTGTCATCATTATTTTGTGAATAAAGATGCAGCTTTATGGAACATATTACTATCTTAACTAATTGTGTGGTCTTGGGTAATTTAAGCTTTTTGAGCTTCAGTTTTTTTGCGAGAAATAGATAATAATGCTTATTTCACAGTGTTGTTGTAAATGTTACGTGTGGAGGTACATACAGAAATGCTTTAAACACAGTGTTTGGCATATAAATGTGTACAGAATAAATGTTAGTTATTTTCTTTCCTTCAACTGAACCACCTGGAAGAGAGATTAAAAAATACTGTGACTAATAAGGCAAAAGAAATTGCACTGGAAACAGTCCATGTCGCCTTGGTACCGTTTGTAATCTTGCTGGGGCTTTATTGTTGTTATTTTAGGGGGCAGATGGCTATGATAACTCTCTTTCAAAAAAATTCATAGGTTCTGATGAGAATAACACAAGCTGGAAGGTTCCTGGACTGTTCTTACCAAAAATAACCCAAAATGGTTCTGAAACATCGTCAGAGTCTGAGATTTGTAAAAATGGTTAGATTGTAGTTATAGATAGAATCATATACAGTCTATTTATCATTCAAGCCTAGGAATTCATCTTTCTTTAGTAAGTTTGAAAATAAATTTGTAATGAATGCAGTTTTGTCATTTATAACAGAGAAAAATTCTCCCCTTTTGACTGGTTTGTGTTCCTTTTTTGCCCAGGCTCTCATGATTTAGAGAACCTGTCATCACCTGGCTGTATCTGCCTTGTAAAGGAAACAAGGTGGTTGATTATTTAGGACTCCCATCTCTTTTGCACTTCATCTCTCTCCTGCATCTATTTAATAACCTGATTTGCTTTTTTCATAACATACTGAAACAGATGCTCTTTTACCTCTGTGTTATTCCTTTCACTTTGGCGTACAAAGGAGCCCCATTGAAAGCAACTTTTAAAGGGGTTGGGTAGGGAAAATGAAGGCTTCCTAGAGAGTGACACCTGAGCTGAGGTCTTGAATGGTGAGCAGGAGTTAGTTAGTCCAAGAAATGAGGAGGAGGCATGAACGAAGGTCTAAGGGCATGGAGTGGCTTGGGAATGTGGAAATGTGTTACTGGAGTTGCTGGAGCTTAGAGGTAGGGAGATCAGGAAGTGAAGTTGGAGGTGCTGGCACAGGATAAAGTATGGAAGGCCTAGGTTACCAGGTTAAGCAGCTTGGAACTTATTAAGTAGGCAATGGTGAGCCTTTGAATCTCACATGCTAGTAAAGTAATGCTCAAAATTCTCCAAGCCAGGCTTCAGCAATACCTGAACCGGGAACTTCCAGATGTTCAAGCTGGTTTTAGAAAAGGCAGAGGAACCAGAGATCAAATTCCCAACATCTGCTGGACCATCGAAAAAGCAAGAGAGTTCCAGGAAAACATCTATTCCTGCTTTATTGACTATGCCAAAGCCTTTGACTGTGTGGATCACAATAAACTGTGGACAATTCTGAAAGAGGTGGGCATATCAGACCACCTGACCTGCCTCTTGAAAAACCTGTATGCAGGTCAGGAAGCAACAGTTAGAACTGGACATGGAACAACAGACTGGTTCCAAATAGGAAAAGGAGTACGTCAAGGCTGTATATCGTCACCCTGCTTATTTAACTTATAAGTAGAGTACATCATGAGAAATGCTGGGCTGGATGAAGCACAAGCTGGAATCAAGATTGCCTGGAGAAATATCAATAACCTCGGACATGCAGATTACACCACCCTCATGGCAGAAAGCGAAGAGGAACTAAAAACCCTCTTGATAAAAGTGAAAGAGGAGAGTGAAAAAGTTGGCCTACAGCTCAACATTCAAAAAACTAAGATCATGCCATCTGGTCCCATCACTTCATGGGAAATAGATGGGGAAACAGTGGAAACAGTGTCAGACTTTATTTTTGGGGGCTCCAAAATCACTGCAGATGGTGATTGCAGCCATGAAACTGAAAGATGCTTACTCCCTGGAAGGAAAGTTATGACCAACCTAGATAGCATATCAAAAGCAGAGACATTACTTTGCCAACAAAGGTCCATCTAGTCAAGGGTATGGTTTTTCCAGTGGTCACGTATGGATGTGAGACTTGGACTGTGAAGAAAGCTGAGCACCGAAGAATTGATGCTTTTGAACTGTGGTGTTGGAGAAGACTCTTGAGAGTCCCTTGGACTGCAAGGAGACCCAACCAGTCCATCCTAAAGGAGATCAGTCCTGGGTGTTCATTGGACGGACTGATGTTGAAGCTGAAACTCCAATACTTGGGCCACCTCATGCGAAGAGTTGACTCATTGGAAAAGATCCTGATGCTGGGAGGGATTGAGGGCAGGAGGAGAAGGGGACAACCGAGGATGAGATGGCTGGATGGCATCACCGACTTGATAGACATGAGTTTGGGTAAAGTCCGGGAGTTGGTGATGGACAGGGAGGCCTGGTGTGCTGTGATTCATGGGGTTGCAAAGAGTCGGACACGACTGAGCGACTGAACTGAACTGAACTGAAGGTGGCGGGAGTATGGTCCTATTTTTTTTCTAGGTAAATCACTGGGTCGGGGGAACAGTGTAGGTAGAGGAGAAGATGGGCAATGTCGATTATGATTGGCTAAGGCTAGGAGCTGGAGACCAGGGAGTAGGCTGCTGTCAGGGTCTAGCTTAGAGATGACAAGAGTCTGAGTCAGGCTAGTGGTTGGGGAGAGGGTAATGCGTTGGTCTAGATGACTACCGTGCTGCTGCTGCTGCTAAGCCACTTCAATCGTGTCTGACTCTGTGCGACACCATAGACGGCAGCCCTAACCTCAGCCAAATCTAGCTGGGGGCCTAAATTATGAATATTAGCCATTTCCTTTGATGAACTCACCATGTAATTGTCAACTCCTTCAGTCTGACTTGTATAGGTCTTTGATTCCTCTTCTCTGCAAGCTGTAGTCACCTGGAGACTTTGAGAAACTGCTGATGCCTGGATCCCAGCTCCAGAGATTCTGACTCAATTGGTGTGGGGTGCAGCCTGGGTATGGGGATCTTTGAAAGTTCTCCAGATGATTCTAGAATGTGTAGCAAAGAGAAGCAGTGGTGCAGTTTTCACCAAAACAGCATTTAAAAAATATGCATGTGACAATATTTTCTTCCTATCTTCTCAATCTTGTCTATGGGTTTAGGAACTCATAAGCAAGGAAAAAAAAAAAAGGTAAAAAGACACAAAAAATGTTCACAATTTTTAGTCAGCCAGGATTATTAAGAATGTTGTGAGTCTTACACAATAGTTGGCCAATACAATTTTAGGAGTTACACACTGAGTCCAAACTGAATTGATTCCACTGCACCAGTTGCTTATGGTTACAGATGGCAGTTTGTACAAAGTCTCTGGCAGCATTCTCTTCAGATTAAAATAAATTTTCACTGCCAAGGATTTACTCTGCTTCTACTGTGGATTTATTTTTTTGAGTGTAAAGAAATTTATCCTAACTGGCTTATTTGCACTTATTTGTCTTGAGCTAAATTGTTATCTAGTATCATCACAGGCCTCCTCAATGATGGCCTAGCTCAGTCCTTCTCAAATTTTAATGTCTATGAGAATAACCTAAAAATATTATGAAATGCAGGTTCAGATTCAGTCGATCAAGGGCAGGGCCTGAAATTCTGTACCTAATGAGCTTTCAGGTCCTGCTGAAGTTGCTGGCCTATTGACCTTACTTTGAGAGGATCAATGGGGCCCAGGAAATATTCTAAAGGTTTTGATTATTCTTCTTTCTCTTCAGTCATGATCATATAAAGAGAAGTATAAAGAAAAGAAGTGATTATATTTAATTTGAAAAAAATCTCTAGGTGAAGACTTACTTGTGGAATACAATTAAATTATTAAATGTTTCCATCTGTGGATGACATTTCTACCAATTTTAAACCTCTTTATTGTGCCTTTGAGGATACCGGGAGAAATTACTTCAGCCCATACAAATACAAGATGACACATAATTAATAAAATAGTTGACATATTTAATGTATGGCAATAGCTGAAAAGTCATCCTTTCAAAATATCTGACAATGTTATTAAACTCAAATCTGGAAAATCTGAGAACATCAAAGTTAGACTACGGGTACTGGGAGAACACACAGCTCAGTGTATAATCTTTGGAGAACTTTGTATCTAATGACACACAGGTAAGATTTAAGATTTTTTCCCCCTCAGAGTAAAAAGTTCAATAAACTTGATTCGAAATTCATAGGAACCATTAATATTATATTTTTTGAACTTGGAAAAATTTATATTTCTAGTATAGTTAAACAGAGAATATCTAGCAAGGTTTCCCCCCTCCCCCCCACCCCACCCCCATAGGCACAGTTCATAAAGAATCTTGGTTATATTTTTAAGAGGAAGAAGAATGGGAGAAAATAATAGCAAATGAAGCAACTGACAAACAACTAATCTCAAAAATATACAAGCAACTTATGCAGCTCAACTCCAGAAAAATAAACGACCCAATCAAAAAATGGGCCAAAGAACTAAATAGACATTTCTCCAAAGAAGACATATGGATGGCTAACAAACACATGAAAAGATGCTCAACATCACTCATTATTAGAGAAATGCAAATCAAAACCACAATGAGGTACCACTTCACACCAGTCAGAATGGCTGCGATCCAAAAATCTGCAAGCAATAAATGCTGGAGAGGGTGTGGAGAAAAGGGAACCCTCCTATACTGTTGGTGGGAATGCAAACTAGTACAGCCACTATGGAGAACAGTGTGGAGATTCCTTAAAAAATTGCAAATAGAACTACCTTATGACCCAGCAATCCCACTGCTGGGCATACACACCGAGGAAACCAGAATTGAAAGAGACACATGTACCCCAATGTTCATCGCAGCACTGTTTATAATAGCCAGGACATGGAAACAACCTAGATGTCCATCAGCAGATGAATGGATAAGAAAGCTGTGGTACATATACACAATGGAGTATTACTCAGCCGTTAAAAAGAATTCATTTGAATCAGTTCTGATGAGATGGATGAAACTGGAGCCAATTATACAGAGTGAAGTAAGCCAGAAAGAAAAACACCAATACAGTATACTAACACATATATATGGAATTTAGGAAGATGGCAATGACGACCCTGTATGCAAGACAGGAAAAAAGACACAGATGTGTATAATGGACTTTTGGACTCAGAGGGAGAGGGAGAGGGTGGGATGATTTTGGAGAATGGCATTCTAACATGTATACTGTCATGTAAGAATTGAATCGCCAGTCTATGTCTGACGCAGGGTGCAGCATGCTTGGGGCTGGTGCATGGGGATGACCCAGAGAGATGTTGTGGGGAGGGAGGTGGGAGGGGGGGTTCATGTTTGGGAATGCATGTAAGAATTAAAGATTTTAAAATTTAAAAAATTAAAAAAAATAAAATAAAAGGAAGAAAATGGAAGTTTGAATCTATAACTAGTATATGAACAATTGTGACCAGTAAGCTGTAATGGAATGAAACATAATTTTGACTTCCACTGCTATTTAAAATTTATTTAATGGAGCATTTTTTCTCTCATGTTGGGTGAAAGTTCTGACACCCCCCAGGAATGTTCTAGTCACATAAGGAATAGAAAGTCCTACCTACTCTCAATCTTAACCAAAAGATACCATCTTGATTTTGAAATAGAATTTCAGTTGGATGCATTAATCAGCATGTCAAGTGAGGTGAAGTAAAAGTCACGCAGTCTTACTCTTTGTGAATTCATGGACCATACAGTTCATGGAATTCTCTAGACCAGAACACTGCAGTGGGTAGCCTTTCCCTTCTCCAGAGAATCTTCCCAACCCAAGAATCGAACCCAGGTCTCTTGCTTTGCAGGCAGATTCTTTACCATCTGAGCCACAAAGGAAGCCCAGCACATCAATATACATTAAAAGGTAAGACTCCTGTTATCTCAGCCTTTCTTTTTCTAACCCATTTTTCCTCTTTCTCTATTTTCTAACCTTCAGGCTCCTCTGAAGTCAGAGCACAAGAAGGTTGGGAGCAAAAAGGTACAGAAAAGTTCTTACTTGAATGGTATGTTTGTGAGCTGGCTTTGCACAGGCTGGGCCTGGCAGATGCTTAGAGGTGAAGCTTTTTCTCGGGTCCCTCCAACAATAGTTCTAGGAGGTGGGCCATGCATACTATCCCCTAGTTGTACTCTCTTCTTATTCCTTATTTTCTGGACTTTCCACTCCACTGAGGCTTTGGAGCCTCATTTCCTCAGGAGGCTCTCTGGGAGCAGAATTAAAAATCGTTCCAATCCAGCTCTTTCCCTGGTAAGGTAAGGTAAGGTAAGGTAAGGTGAAGTCGCTCAGCCGTGTCCGACTCTTTGCGACCCTGTGGACTGTAACCTACTAGGCCTCTCCGTCCATGGGATTCTCCAGGCAAGAATACTAGAGTGGGTTGCCATTTCCTTCTCCAGGGGATCTTCCTGACCCAGGGATCGAACCTAGGTCTTCCGCATTGGAGGCAGATGCTTTAACCTCTGAGCCACCAGGAAAGCCACTCTTTCCCTGTGAGATGGGATTAAGAGTCACACAGGGCAGTGGCTGTCTACAAAAAAATTCCTTTTGCAAATGATCCCCCAGTATCCACATGCACAACCCTTTTATGGCTTCCTTGCAGGTTTTAGGGTTGTTTATCCAGTTTTTAATACTGTTCTTTGAAATTTCCACGAGGTGATTCTGAACCTCACTTTGGAATTTCATATTTATGGAATCTTTGGTGCCTCAGTAGTAAGTTCCAATTTCATATACCATTATCCTATAATCTAAACTTCTATTCCTCTTCCAAAATAGAACAATTCTTAGACTACTGACCTATGTCAAGATATCTTTCTATGTATTAGGGTTTTTCAACCTCAACACTATTAACATTTTAGACCAGATAATTCTTTGTTGTAGAGGACTGTCCTGAACCTTGTAGAATGCTCAGCAGCATCCCTGGCTTGTTACCCACTAGATGACAGAATCAACTTCTACCTCCCAGTCCTGACAATAAACATGTATCCAGACTTTGCCAAGTTTCCTGGGAGACAAAACTGCCTTGAGACAACCACTGCCATAAACTTGTGAGTACAGGTCAAAGGGCAAACATGTTAAAAACAAGGTATGCGTCATGAGGATGACCTAGAATGGTAGCTCTGGAACCAGCCTTAGACATCCACCTCATTGATTCCCACTTTATAAAGGAGTAAACAGTTCAGAGAGGTGAATAGATTACCTGGTTGCAAAATCCATATCATGGGTAGGACTGGGGAGAACCTAGGTCTTCTGACCTTTGTACAGTGCTCATTGTGAGGTTGGGGATAAATAATTATTAAATCTTAACAGCACCGCTAATTTTAAGGTACCTATGCTTAGAATTTTCTGTGCCAAAAATAGAACATAGAAAACCCTAATCTAATTAGTTAGTGAATGGCACTGAATTAAAATTGGACACCATAATTAATCAATGCTAAATTGTAGTCAAATCCATTACCCTTGAATAGATTATCTCTGTGACCCACAGTCTCCTTCTGACACCACACGTTGGGGGTCTGAAGGAGCTGATTGGAGGGCTTTGAGAAGGTGGGAGGCTGGGGGTCGAAGGGAACCTGTAAGTGGCAGTAAATCATTTTTGTGTTATCTGTAGCTTGTTTTTATCTGTGTCACTGCTCCTCTCCATTAACAAAGCTAATTGAGAATTGACTATTATAAACTCTTATTTTAGAAGGCCAGAGATGCAGAAAAAATGGAAACTTTTCAATTGTCTATTCTAACTACGGTCAATTTCAGGACCAGATGATTAAATTTCAGAAACTTTTCTTTCTCTGTTGTTTTTTTCTTTTTTTAACTAGAGTGCCCTTCAAATTTCTTTTTTTTTAAATTGTTGATTTCTGTTTCTTCCTTTTAATCACTGAACAAAATAAATGCTTTTCAAAGAATTGCTAGTTTTCTTTTTCTCAAAGACTTACAAGAAACAGACTTTGGAAGTAAAATTTAGTAATTTCCTTAATATTTCATTTCCTGAAGAGTATCTTTCATTTCTGAATTTTACTTGTGTGCTTAGATAAGAACTGCAGTGTTTTTAATTGCATAGGAATTGCCACCTGAATGCTTGCCTTCCACCTAAACTCAGCTTGTTGGGACTCAATGCCCACCTCCGGAAGGAGCCCCTCTCTCTCAGTTCTGGCTGCAGTACCACTCCATTAGAAATGTAGAAATTGGGACTTCCCTGCTGGGCCAGTGGTTAAGACTGCCTTCTAGTGTAGGAGTGTGGTTCGTTTCCTGGTCAGGAAGCTAAGATTCCACATGTCTTGAAGGCAAAAAACCAAAACATAAATAAAAGCAATATTGTAACAAATTCAATAAAGACTTTGAAAATGGTCCACATCAGAAAAATCTTTTTTAAAACGTGGAGATTATCGGTGAGTCTTCTCTCTTATGGAGCTTTCCTAGTGGCTCAGAGGTAAACTCTCTGTGTGCAAACGTGGGTTTGTTCCCTGCGTCAGGAAGATCCCCTGGAGGAGGAAATGGCAACTCACTCCAGTATTCTTGCCTGGAGAATCCCATGGATAGAGGAGCCTGGCCATAAGGTTGCAAGGAGTCAGACACAACTGAAGCAGCTTAGCTCACACACACCTGTCCATTTATTGGACACTTACTATGCCCCAGACATTTATGCCAGCATGTTTCCAGACTTTTAATCCTCACAGCACTCCTTGGCAGGCAGGTATCACTGTTCCATGTCTCAAGTGAAGGACCTAATCAGCATGCCCAAGGTCGTTCAGTCACAAGTGGTGGAGTTTCTGGAAATCCCTGCCCATGCTCTTTTTATTCCCCATAGTGCACAGCTTGTAAGATTTTCCCAACCAGGGATTGAACCTGGGCCCTTACAGTGAATTATCTCCCTTTTTCCCCTTTGGGTGTGGCCGTGCTTTTAACCACCACATGGCGCTGTCTCCCCATTCACTTAGAATCCTGGGCAAGGTGTCTCTTTAAAATGTCTCCAGGGGTTGTCCTTTCCTCTGTGGTCTATGCCTTATGCCTGGACTCTTCTCAGAGCCTCCTGTGTAATGGCACATGCCTCACACCTTCTGTACCTAAATCTTGCTTTGATAAGGCATTCCTCCCATCTAAAGCTGTCAAGTGCACCTGCATTCTTTATTACATCACTCTAGTAGCTGTCCTGATCCTGTGCTCTTGGAAACCTGATGTCCAGAACTTTAAAAAGCTACTTGACTATGAAAAATATGTCCCGAAACCTATCAATTGAAGAAGCTCCAAGAAGGTTTCTTTCTAAGAGACGGAGGCCTGCAGGTGGAAGAACTATGATGAGGGAGAAGGGGGAATGACGGGCGTGGCAGACTTTGATGGGTCAAGCAGATAAAACAGAGGAACAACCTCTGGAAATAATACGGTGCCACCTGGAATTCGTCTTAACCCAGAGACTGCACAAGCAATAGGCTGGGACACTTCCATAGCGTGAGAGCGTTCGCTCGCTCACTCGTTGAGTGTCAGGCTGATCTGTCTCGAGAGTGGAGGTGTCCCCTTCTTCCCTTGGGGCTATGTGTGTGTCCCTCCAGCACCTGCTCAGTCTATGAGGATGACTTCTTCTGATAGAGGAGGACTGTTCCTCAATTGGGGGAGCTCCTGCTAGCTTTCTTTTTTTTTTAATTAATTTTTATTGGAATACAGGTGCTTTACAATGTTAGTACGGCAAAATGAATCAGCCATCTGAAGACATATATCCCCTCTCTTTTGAACTTGCTTCACATTCAGGTCATCCCAGTGCATTGAGGTAGAGTTCCCTGCGCTATAGAGTATGTTCCCATTCGTTGCCTGTTTTACACTTAGTATCAATAGTGTAATCGCAATCCCCAAATTCAAACAAACTTTCATTTATTTATTCATCCATCCTTCCATCCAGTTAAATATTTACTAGGCCTGGTTCCTAAGCTGGCAACTCATCAGCAAAGACAGTCCTTGCTCTTTGAGAGTTGATACTCAGTTGAGAGAGAAGAAATGGGTAGGTGAACGGATGCTTCAGATAGTGACAAGTCCTGTAAACGAGATACCCTAGAAGAGGGGAGAGAGTAGAGGCTCCGACGCGCTATTTTAGCTAGGAAGGCAGGAAGGGCTCTGGGGGCGGGGAGGGTGACTTCGAGAGGGACTGAAGGGTGAGTGGGTGAGCACATTTGGGAGACAGGCCTTCTAGGCTGAGGGAGCAGCAGGCAGGCAGGTGTGACGGAAGCAGAGGAAAAGCCTGAGACAGCCCCACAAACGCGCTGCCATTCGTAGTATGGATACGAGATTCTGCACCCAGGCTGGCAGCGAGGTGCGCACAGCACCAGAGCAGCTGCGTACCAGGTGAGGGGTGTGTGTGCTCCCCGTGTTCCAGGCGCCGAGTCATTTAGAAATAGTGTCTCGTCTTATGACTTTAAGTTGACTTGTACTTCATTAAGGTAATGCATGCATATAGTTAATCAAGGAGAAAGGCTTGTAACAAACAGTGGGAAGCCTCTGCTTTCTCCTCCCGCCTCTAATCTTTTTCTTCAGAGGCAACCACTTTCAACTTTTTAAACTATTTCTGCAAAGAGTCGGACATGACTGAGCGACTTTCACTTCACTTCCGGTGTTTACGCCCTTATTTCCAGATCCTGTGCTCACACTGTTACCTCCCGCGATAGTCCTTTCCTGACTTTCTCTTGTGACAGATGAATGCTTCAGCTCTCTGATTCACCTCCCTCCCTTCCTAGCTCCAACCCTTGGATACACTTACCACAATTTTTGTTCAGTTAATATTCAGTGATTACATGGTGTTGACTGGGTGAATATTGTTTATTGTCAAGTCAACAAACATAATAATAATCATTTTTCCTCAAACTATCTTAACCTTTCCTTTCGCCTGAAGTAAATAATTGCCCCCCTCCACCTTTTTTTTTTTTTAAACTTGCTCCGTTCTAAGTACAGATCACTACTATTTTTTCCAGATTTGCTAATAGATATGTCACCCGATGTCTGTCAATAATTTGTCCATTTTCGAACACTCGGTCATTTCTGTTCTTCCTCCTGCCCCACAGCCCTCCCCATTTGGAGCACGTGCTCTTTGGGTGTGGAAAGTACCTCTCATCCACTCTCCTGTGCTGGATTTCCTCTTTCCTGGATCCCATTCTTCTTTTCTTTTTGGTTAATTTTCTGAATTTGCTGAAGGATATCTTCCAGGAACTTCCTAAGAGAGGGTGCATGGGAAGAATTTTTTTTTTTCATTACTTAAGTAAGTAAAGTCACACAGTCGTGTCAGACTCTTTGTGACCCTGTGGACTGCAGCCCACCAGGCTCCTCAGTCCATGGGATTCTCCAGGCAAGAATACTGGAGTGGGTTGCCATTTCCTTCTCCATGTCTAAAAATAAATTTATTCAAACCTCATATTTGACTGAAAGTTGGGCTGGGTATATCATTTTAGATGAAAAATAACTTTTCCTTGGAATTTTGAAGGTATTTGTCTGTGTCTTCCAGCATCTAGAAAAAGTCTTATTCTAATATCTCTCTTTTCATACAAATCTGTTTCTTTGTTCTCTAAAAACTCATATTCATTCTATTCCCGGTCTCCTGAGATTTGAGATTGTTGTACACCTTAATTGTCCTTCAAAAACACGCTAGAAATGTGTCCTGAAAAGAAATGCAGTTTCCAGAGATTCTGAGGCCATTAAACAAACAACAATAACAACCAAAAACCCTTTTGGGAGAAGGGTATGATGCTAATGGAGATGGTGATCAGAAGGGAATCAGGCACTTTTGAAAACAATTAAAATATTCGATACTTTTTTGGCCTCCTTTAAAACAGCGATTCTCAACCAGGTGTGACTTTGCTGCACAGAGGACCTTTGGCAATATCTGGAGATACTTTTGGTGGTCATGGCTTTGGATGGGGGAGGGTTGCTGCTGGCATGCAGTGGCTAGAGGCTAGGGATGATGCTA
Source organism: Capra hircus (assembly GCF_001704415.2). Lineage (NCBI taxonomy): Eukaryota > Metazoa > Chordata > Mammalia > Artiodactyla > Bovidae > Capra > Capra hircus. The sequence goes on along the minus strand of NC_030809.1, from coordinate 113,311,921 downwards.
ACCCCCCTACAGTGCACAGGACAACCCGCCCCCTCCCCGCAACAGTGAAGAATTATCAGGTCCAAAAACTCAGTAGGAAGGGCTTTGGCCAGGCTGATGCTCTCTCCCCTCTCCCACCTGTGGCCAAAGGCATGTGGGTGTCTCCCAGTTGGCCTGGGGGTGCCAGCTCACTCTGCTCCACCACTGAAGTTGAAACTCAGACCTCACACATACCAATGGCTGATTCATGTTGATGTATGGCAAAAATCAACACAATATTGTAAAGTAATTATCCTTCGATTAAAAAAAAGTAAATAAAAAGATCAGTGCTGTGGTTGAGGAACTCTGCTGTAAAGATTTCAAGTTTCTTTCTTAGAGATGTTAGCAGCCATAAGCAGATTGGTTTCATTCTCCTTCATGCATCAATTCCACTCGTGTGTAACGGCATGTCTGGTAAGTGACAGGCACTGTGCTGGCCCTCACAGAACTTAGAGTCTCCTGAAGTAAATGGGCTTGCTTTTAATGTGGGGCATGTTTACAGAATCTATGAAATAGCTTAATCTTCTCTCAGTCTGGGGGTTGCAAAAACAAGTTTCTTAAAGGAATAAGCCCTCTCTCCAAGTTTTGCTGTATTTGGGTCTATACGTTCCCATCCCAGTGGCACCCCACTCCAGTACTCTTGCCTGGAAAATCCCATGGATGGAGGAGCCTGGTGGGCTGCAACCCGTGGGGTTGCTAAGAGTCGGACACAATTTCACTTTCACTTTTCACTTTTCACTTTCATGCATTGGAGAAGGAAATGGCAACCCACTCCAGTGTTCTTCCTTGGAGAATCCCAGGGATGGGGGAGCCTGGTGGGCTGCCGTCACACAGAGTCGGACACGACTGAAGTGATTTAGCAGCAGCAGCAGTTCCTATCCCTGACCTTAGAGAGAGGGTGCGAGGAGTGATGATGAGGTAGGTCGAAGTGTATTGACCAACAGTGAAGACATCCGCTTACCTTAACATTGACCCTGAGCCCTGGATGAGACCTGTGTCTTTACACTCTGTATTAAAATCAGCTGAAATGGCTGGTTGGAAATGCAGATTCCTAGGACCTCACTCAGACAAAGTGGAATCAGAATCACTAGGGTGTGGCCAAGAAACAGTGTGTTAATAAGCTGCCCAAGGGGTTTTTTGCTCAGTGATTATTTGAAAGCTTCTGGCCCTGACTGTGCTGTAGTGAAAATAGCCTTTGCATTCAGGGCTGAAAGTGGTGGTGATTAGCTCACAACAATGTCTTTAATTTTTGGAAGAAGGTGAACCATTAGCAACGAGTTTGGAGCACCAATGCTGTCTTCACATGGCCCCAACTGACTCTGAGTTCACCGCTTATTAGCTGTGTGACACTGAGGAAATAATCCAGGCTCTCTGAACCCCAGTTTCCCTTCTCTGTAAAATGGAAATAGCAGTGTATATTTCATAAGGTGAATGTTGGGATTCATGTGAAATGTTTAGCACAGAGTTTGGTCATAATCACGGGTATGAAGAACCCCAGCTGTTGTGATCCTGAAAAGAAAATTCTTGATCTAAACTTCAGTGATTTCTCCAGGAAAAGATGGTGTCTTCTGTTTCAGTACTGTTCCCGCCTCCTTCTTCCTTGGGATCATGAGACCTGATTATTGGTAACGTTCTCGGGAGCCCTCTCTCTCCAGTCTTCATGCCTGTGTGTGCTCATATTCCTTACACACGAGTGGGCACATGTCCTCTCTCCCACACGCAAACACTATACATACCACATGGCTTTCTCCTTTGGGACCCAAGCATCTGTTTGACATTCTTTGTTCTGGAAACATGTCTTGTCAGCACGCTCCTCTCTAAGATCCGCACTGAACAGTGGCTCGTCGGCAGTAATAATCAGTGCCTTTTAGACGATACAGGCTTAACGGTAACAAGTGGGTCGGGCGGGGAGGCTGGAGGCAGGAGCAGCGGGGAGAGCCGTAGAGCAAGTAGTAAGCATGGCACAGTCAGCAGCTTTATTGTGGGGCAGCCGGAAAGTGGAGGTGCCCTCTCCCCCTTCTGGGGCCTGCGGTGCCAGGTTTAGGGGTGAAGTGGAGACAGAACACCCTCCTGGGGCAGGGCTGGCTGGCGCTGAAGGAGTGTGGTGTCATCAGAGCCAGGCCGGGAGCCCTCTAGGCTCTTCCCACCATAGTTTTGCGATTAGTCACACTTCCTGCCGAAAACAGGCAGATACAGAGAAGGGAATCCTACTGTGAGGTTTGGAGAGGATTTCAAATGGGTCTTTTCTGAAAATAAGATTGAAGGTAGGAAGAAGAGGAGGAACTTTCTCTGGGGCTGGTGCTTGTTAAGCCTTAGCAGTAGGGATGCCCACAGATCTGGGGACCTCCAGTTCCCTGTGTCTTTGTCACGTGTCGGACTTGGCTGTTCAGGTGACTCCGACCAGCACTCAGATTTAGTGGACCATTGGGGTGTGGGTGAAGAAGGGTTTCTTAAGTAGGTTTGAGTCTGTTGGTCAGCATCTGTTGAGCACTGCTAGGGGACATCTAGGAAAACTGGCTAAATCATTGGGCAAAGTACTTAATCTCTCTAGCCTCAGTTTCCTCATCTGTGAATTGGGCTACACAAAGGCTTTATCACATAGGATTGTTGCATTACAGGAGAGAAGGCTTAAGAGCACTTCAAGGGGGATCTGGTACACAGTGAGCCTTCTGGAGAAAATCTGAACTATTATTCTCCTGAGAAATTCATCAGTACTCAATGTTGTGGTCAGGCTTGCTGAGATATGGTGAAAGTCTATGGCTTTTTATTACATTTTGAAGTCTAAAAGAGTGATTTCTTTATGTACTCAACATTTTCTGGAAATGCAATACAGTTAGTATTTCTGGAAATACAATACAGTACGGTTGAAATTTAGTCCTAAGAGGTAAGCTCAGGGCTCTTGCTGTTGCAGCAGTGATGACTGGCATGTTGAAAGAAAGCAGGTTGCGTTCAACTTGAAGCCTACAAAGAAACTTCTCGGCTTTGAACCTTAAACTTTACAAAGGAACAAATGAAGTGCATTGGAGCAAAAGTTCTTCAGCTCTTCTGCCACCAACAGATAGGGTTAAGGGTCCCTTAGTCCCTCTTTGGACTTAAGGAAAATGTGGACTTTGGGACCACCTTTGTAAGAAGGCTAACTTTTTGTACATCTTTTTTTTTTTTTTTTTTTAACCACAGGACTTTGGGAGAATAGATTCCAACCATATGGAGATGGTAAACCAAAAATATTTTTTAAAAGAATCTAGCATTTTGTTCTTTCAGAAGTAAAGTGACGACTGCTGGTTGAAAAGCATATTTTTGTTATTAAGGAAGCAAATTAAAATTGCAAGAAAACAATGAAATGATCAGCTTGCAAAAGTTATTTGCTTTGATTAAAAGCACCAATAAATGTGTCTTGGTGCTATAAACTGCTTCATTTAGCACTTGACATATAATAGATTTTTTTCACAGCGTAATATCTCCATTGAAATATAATTATTTTGCAGATTGCTCAACTGAATACCCTTATAAACATGCTGTTGGGGGATTCACCCTGGGCAATCATCAGGAGATCATGACAATGTGCACAGTTGATGGACACGTGAGGGATGTGGCAGTCGAGCTTGGAGCAGAGAAGGTGATTTGTTGCGGAGCAATTACCCTAATGCATTTTTAAAAGCATAAAATAAAGTATCGTTTCATTTGCTGAAAAGGTATTTTAGGTGCTTCGGTAAAGCACTGACAGAATATTTTGATTGTCAGCTTTTTCTTTTTTTTCTTTAAAGTTAGATAATTACATTTACCAGTTAAAGAATTGCCATTTAAAAATAATATTTTGTCTAAATGTTTAAAGTGTCTATTAAAAATGTATACTGAACATGACAGCGGCCTTTTCATGCTGTAATTCTAGTCGGTGGTCTGAAAACAATTAGCATGGAAAAAGAATGTACATTTATTCAGTGTTAGCTGGAGAGTCAAGATCTGTAGAGTGTGGTGAGGGTGTCATGATGATTTTTAAAATAGCACTATTTTGCTCAGATGACACTTCCAAGAAAGGTTCTGTAGTTATGTGTGTATTTAGTTTCTTTAGTAATCTTTCTAGAGAGCAAAGCACACAGTGGGCTGTGGTCTGGGGCACTCTCTGCCTCATGCATAAGAAAGGAGAGAAGATGGAGAGAAACTTTAATAAAATAGCCAAATGTTGCTCATCTATTTAGGCTGGTCTTTCAACTGGTATACATTAGAATGGCTGCACTGGTTGTTACCTATTGCCACATTTGCTCACCTGCAGGTTAAAAGTCCTTCCTGGAGCCCCGCCCTGTGCAGCCCCCTCAGATCCCTCCCTGAGACCTTCCAGCTCGCTCTGCCATCCAGCAACCAAAGGACTAATGCCTGCCTCAACAGGGGGCTGCCAGGCCCTGCTCCTGCCAGGTTGGCATCCATTCCAGTTGGCGGGAGTCTGGGCCATACTGGTTATCACCCCTGTTTAGATGTATTTTTGGCTTTAACCTAGGAATGTTTAGAATATTTCAAAGCAATGTGTGGAGGCTGGTATGTGGTATGGGGCAAGAAACTGGTAAGAAATGCCATTTCCTGGTCCCCTTAATCTAGGTAGAGTGGTTTAGCTGCAAAGTCAAGTCCGCCTCTTTCCGATCCCATGGACTGTAGCAACCTAGGTAGAGCACATTCATGCTTAACATGTCTGAACTTCTACCAAGAGATGGAGGACCTGGGCCAGAGATTGGTGCTCCAGGACAGCAGCTTGGGGTCTTTCTCACTGCCTCAAGCAAGGAATGTTAGAATTGAATTGAATGCCTCAATGGCAGAAATATTAGACAGCTCTCTCAGGTCAGGAATAACCTCCAGGTGAATGAAGAAGGGAGCTAATGAGATTATGCAAAAACTCACAGCAATGGTGGGGTGAAGCAATTAGGTCAGTGCTCTGTCCTTGACTCTTAAACAGGCAAATTGAAATTTTGTGGCAGATTTCTGAGGGAGACCCGATGACTTGCTATGATCTAGCTCACATGAAAGAAGTCCCGCGGCGGCCATGGGAGGCTGGCTGTCCATTAGAGAGCATGCTCTTGACATTTAATAGAACCTCTTGACACTGAGGTGCTCCTGTCTTTGTCTAAATGGACATTGAGAGTCCAAAGCCTCCTTTCCATTCATGGGACATGTTTTTAATACTAGTCATTGTATGTAAAAACCCAACAGGTCTCAGTAAAATAGGAACAGGACAGGAATTTCTCAACTTAATAAAGACCAAAAAAACTTACAGCTGACATCATACTTAATGGTTAGAAACTTGAAATTTCCCCGCTAAGATCAGGTACAACTTTCAGTATTATTCTGAAGTCCTTGCTAATGCAATAGGTGAGAAAAGAAAATTTAAAAATGTACTTATTGGGAAGGAAGAAATAAAATAGTCTTTGGTTTCAGGTGACATTATTACCTACTGGATTGTTACGCTTAAAGTATTGACCAAAATATCTCCTGTAACTAATAAGTGTTTATAAAAAGGTTACAGAATATAAAGTTACTATATAAAAACCAATCAGTTTCCTATATACCAGCAATGAACAATGGAATTTGAAATTTAAAATGAAACACTATTTACGTTAGTACCCCCCAAAATAAAATACTCAGACATAAATTTAACAAAATACATATAAGATCTGTATGTGGAACACTACAAAACTCTGATGAAATAAATCAAAGAAGAAATAAATAAGTGGAGAGATATTTCCTGTTCATGAATAGAAAAATCTCAATATTATCAAGTTACAGTTCTTCCCAACTTTATTGGTTAAGTACCTGGTGGCTTAGATGGTAAAGAATCTGTCTGCAGCGCTGAAGACCTGGGTCGATCCCTGGGTTGGGAAGATCCCCTGGAAAAGGGAATGACAACCCACTCCAGTATTGTTGCCTCAAAGGATTTGGAAACATATCCATACAGAAACCTGAATGTAGATGTTTATAGCAGCTTTTCCCATAACTTCCAAGAGGTAGAAGCAACCAAGATGTCTTTCAGTGGGTGAATGGATCTATCAACTGTGATACATCCAGATAATGGAATATTATTTAGTGCTAAGAGACTGATTCAGACTTGCTGGTGAGTGTCCAGGAGTCTCCAGCAGAGGTGTGGGTTGGCAGTGGACTGTTGCAGGGTTGGGGGCACTGCGTGCACCGGAACTTTTGAAGGAGGTCACCATTATCTTCATTACCTCCACCATAGTTTGGCCTTAGGTCAAACAACAGGGAGGGAACACAGCCCTGCCCATCAACAGAAAATTGGATTAAAGATTTACTGAGCATGGCCCCGCCCATCATACAGGACCAAGTTTCCTCCTCAGTCTCTCCCATCGGGAAGCTTCCATAAACCTCTTATCCTTCTCCAGCAGAAGGCAGACAGAATGAAAACCACAATCACAGAAAACTAACCAATCTGATCACATGGACCACAGCCTTGTCTAACTCAATGGAACTATGAGCCATGCCCTGTAGGACCACCCAAGGCAGACGGGTCATGGTAGAGAGTTCCGACAAAACGTGGTGCACTGGTCAAGGGAATGACAAACCACTTTAGTATTCTTGCCTTGAGAACCCCATGAACAGTATGAAAAGACAAAAAGATAGGACACTGAAAGATGAACTTTCCAGGTCAGTAGGTGCCCAGTATGCTACTGGAGATCAGTGGAGAAATAACTCCAGAAAGAATGAAGAGACAGAGCAAAAACAACATCCAGTTGTGGATGTGACTGGTGATGGAAGTAAAGTCTGATGCTGTAAAGAGAAATATTGCATAGGAACCTGGAATGTTAGATCTATGAATCAAGGCAAATTGGAAGTGGTCAAATAGGAGATGGCAAGAGTAAATATCAACATTCTAGGAATCAGCGAAATAAGATGGACTGGAATGGGTGAATTTAACTCAGATGACCTTTATATCTACTACTGTGGGCAAGAATCCCTTAGAAGAAATGGAGTAGCCATCATAGTCAACGAAAGAGTCCAAAATGCAGTACTTGGATACAATCTCAAAAATGAATGATCTCTGTTCATTTCCAAGGCAAATCATTCAATATCAAAGTAATCCAAGTCTATGCCCCAACCAGTAATGCTGAAGAAGCTGAAGTCTAACGATTCTATGAAGGCCTATAAGACCTTCTAGAACTAACACCCCAAAAAGATGTCCTCTTCATGATAAAGAACTGGAATGCAAAAGTAGGAAGTCAAGAGATTCCTGAAGTAACAGGCAAATTTGGCCTTGGAGTACAAAATGAAGCAGGGCAAGGGCTAATGGAGTTTTGCCAAGAGAATGCACTGGTCCTAGCAAACACCATCTTCTAACAACACAAGAGAAGACTACACATGGATATCATCAGACGATCAAAATTGAAATCAAATTGATTACACTCTTTACAGCCAAAGGTGGACAAGCTCTATACAGGCAGCAAAAACAAGACCAGGAGCTGACTGTAGCTCAGATCATGAACTCCTTATTGCCAAATTCAGACTTAAATCGAAGAAAGTAGGGAAAACCACTAGACCATTCAGTTCAGTTCAGCTCAGTCGCTCAGTCATGTCTGACTCCTTGCGACCCCATGAATTGCAGCACCTCAGGCCTCCCTGTCCATCACCAACTCCTGGAGTTTACTCAAACTCATGTCCATCGAGTTGGTGATGCCATCCAGCCATCTCATCCTCAGTTGTCCCCTTCTCCTCCTGCCCCTAATCCCTCCCAGCATCAGAGTATTTTCCAAAGAGTCAACTCTTCGCACGAGGTGGCCAAAGTATTGGAGTTTCAGCTTTAGCATCAGTCCTTCCAACGAACACCCAGGACTGATCTCCTTTAGGATGGACTGGTTGGATCTCCTTGCAGTCCAAGGGACTCTCAGGAGTCTTCTCCAACACCACAGATCAAAAGCATCATTTCTTTGGTGCTCAATTTTCTTCACTGTCCAACTCTCACACCCATACATGGCCACTGGGAAAACCACAGCCCTGACTAGACAAAGCGCGCCGGCTGGGACGGACCGCTAGACCATTCAGGTATGACTTAGATCAAATCCCTTACGATTATACAGTGAAAGCGAGAAATAGACTCAAGGATTAGATCTGATACAATGTCTGAAAAACTATGGATGGAGGTTTGTGACATTGTACAGGAGGCAGAGATCAAGACCATCTCCAAGAAAAAGAAATTCATGAAAGCAAAATGGTTATCAGAGGAGGCCTTACAAATAGTTGAGAAAAGAAGAGAAGTTAAAGGCAAAGGAGAAAAGGAAAGATATAACCATTTCAATGCAGAGTTCCAAAGAATAGCAAGGAGAGATAAAAAAGTCTTCCTCAGTGATGAATGCAAAGAAATTCTGCTAAGTCACTTCAGTCGTGTCCGACTCTGTGCGACCCCATAGACGGCAGCCCACCAGGCTCCCCCGTCCCTGGGACTCTCCAGGCAAGAACATTGGAGTGGGTTGCCATTTCCTTCTCCAATGCATGGAAGTGAAAAGTGAAAGGGAAGTTGTTCAGTCATGTCCGACTTAGTGACCCCATGGACTGCAGCCTACCAGGCTCTTCCACCCATGGGATTTTCTAGGCAAGAGTACTGGAGTGAGGTGCCATTGCCTTCTCCCATGCAAAGAAATAGAGGAAAACAATAGACTAGGAAAGACTAGAGATCTCTTCAAGAAAATTAGAGATAACAAGGGAATATTTCATGCAAAGATGGGCTCAATAAAGGACAGAAACGGTATGGACCTAACAGAAGCAGAAGACATTAGGAAGAGGTGGCAAGAATACACAGAAGAACTACCCAAAAAAGATTTTCATGACCCGGATAATCACGATGGTGTGATCACTTACCTAGAGCCAGACATCCTGGAATGCAAAGTCAAGTGGGCCTTAGGAAGCATCACTATGAACAAAGCTAGTGGAGGTGATGGAATTCTAGTCGAGCTACTTCAAATCCTAAACGATGATGCTGTGAAAGTGCTACACTCAATATGCCAGCAAATTTGGAAGACTCAGCAGTGGCCACAGGACTGGAAAAGGTCAGTTTTCATTCCAATCCCAAAGAAAGGCAATGCCAAAGAATGCTCAAACTACCACACAATTGCACTCAGCTCACACGCTAGCAAAGTAATGCTCAAAATTCTGCAAGCCAGGCTTCAACAGTATGTGAACCATGAACTTCCAGACGTGCAAGGTGGATTTAGAAAAGGCAGAGGAACCAGAGATCAAATTGCCAACATCCGCTGGATCATGGAAAATGCAAGAAAGTTCCAGAAAAACATCTACTCCTGCTTTATTGACTACACCAAAGCCTTTGACTATGTAGGTCACAACAAACTGTGGAAAATTCTGAAAGAGATGGGAATACCAGATCATCTGAACTGCCTCTTGAGAAATCTGTATGCAGGTCAAGAAGCAAGAGTTAGAACTGGACATGGAACAACAAACTGGTCCCAAATTGGGAAAGGAGTATGTCAAGGCTATATATTGTCACCCTGCTTATTCAACTTAGATGCAAAGTACTTTATGAGAACTATTTGGCTGGATGAAACACAAACTGGAATCAAGATCGCTGGGAGAAATATCAATAACCTCAGATATGCAGATGACACCACCCTTGTGGCAGAAAGCAAAGAAGAACTAAAGAGCCTCTTGATGAAAGTGAAAGAGGAGAGTGAAAAAGTTGGCTTACAGCTCAACATTCACAAAACTAAGATCCTGGCGTCTGGTCCCATCACTTCATGGCAAATAGATGAAGGAACAATGGAAACAGTGAAACACTTTATTTTGGGGGGCTCCAAAATCACTGCAGATGGTGACTGCAGCCATAAAATTAAAAGACGCTTGCTCCTTGGAAGAAAGGTTATGACCAACCTAGACAGCATATTAAAAAGTAGAGACATTACTTTGCCAACAAATGTCCATCTAGTCAAGGCTATGGTTTGTCCAGTGGTCATGTATGGATGCGAGAGTTGGACTGTGAAGAAAGCTGAGCACTGAAGAATTGAGGCTTTTGCACTTTTGTGTTGGAGAGGACTCTTCAGAGTTCCTTGGACTGCAAGGAAATCCAAGCAGTCCATCGAATATTCATTGGAAGGACTGATGCTGAAGCCGAAACTCCAATACTTTGGCCACCTGATGCAAAAAACTGACTCGTTGGAAAAGACCTCATCCTGGGAAAGATTGAAGGTGGGAGGAGAAGGAGATGACAGAGGATGAGATGGTTGGATGGCATCACCGACTCTATGAACATGAGTTGAGTACGCTCTGGGAGTTGGTGATGGACAGGGAGACCTGGCGTGCAGGCAGTCCTGGCGTGCAGGCGGTCCTGGTGTGCAGGCGGTCCTGGCGTGCCGCAAAGAGTCGGACACGACTGAGTGACTGAACTGAACTGAACTGAAAAAGAAATGAGTTATCCAGCCATGAAAGAAACTTAAATGAATATTACCCATCTGTAAAGGCTTCATACTGCATAATTCCAACTATGTGACATTCTGTAAAAGGTGAAATTATGGAGACAGAAAAAGGGACAGAGGTTGTCAGGGTGTTGGCAGGCAGGGTGAGGACTTTTAGGACAGTGGAAGTACTCTGTGTGTTATGTCCTCTCACCACTCTTTTGTCCAAACCTATGAAACTAGTGCAACACTAGTAGTGAATCCCAACAAACTATGAATAAGTGATAATGATGTATTCATCCGTTGTAACAGGTGTACTACTCTGGTGAGCGATGTTGATAAAGGAGAAGGTTATGCGTGTGGGGCAAGGAACGTATGAAGACATCTGGACCTTTCTCTCAATTTTGCTGTCAACCTAAAACCTGCTTTTAATAATAGTCTAAAAAAAGTCTTCCCTGACCAAAAAACCTAACACATCTCCCCACCCTTTGTCTTGCCCTCCTCCAATCAGCTTACCATGCTACTGGCTTCCAGGTCAACTGTTGAGCAATAAATGTGATCATGACCCTTTCAGTATAAAAGCCTTCAGTGCCTTCCTGTTGGCCAGAGTGAGGGGAGGTCTCCAGATGTTTCTGAGCATGCATTCAGTTTATGTATGCATTTATTTGTAAATTATATGCAGGTAGCATTGTACTGATATGCTACAATGGATAGAAATATGCTGAAGTAGATTTTAAAAGTATAAGATGAATAATAATAATCGATATTTCACTATTTTCTTCCCACACTCCTAGTAGACTATTTTGTGCACAACACTGGGTATCAGTGGTCTAGAATCATGCTAATCAAATTATATTGCTCATGCTCAGACGCTTAGTCGTGTCAGACTGTCTGCAACTACTGGAGTGGGTTGCTATTTCCTCCTGCAGAGGATCTTCCCAATCCAGGGATAGAACCCTTGTCTCCTATATTTCCTGCATTAGCAGGAGGATTCTTTACCCCTAGCGCCACCTGAGAACCCCCAAATCATACTATATTCTGCTTGTGCTCAGTTGTGTCCGACTCTGAGATGCCATGGGCTGTAGCCAGCCAGGCTCCTCCTCAGGAGCTTGTTAAAATGCAGAGTTTGAGTCAGTAAGTCTGGGGGTGGGGCTTGAGCTTCTGCAGTTGTACTGTTAGCCCTCAGGTGATGGGGCTCTTTCAGGTCCAGGGAACACACTCACAGTAGCAAGAACCTGGAACATACAGTCCAAGCTCATTAGACTGTCATTAGAAACACCATCAGCTGGTCTCTGTTACTTCTTTAGTTACTTGTGATCTAGACATAACATAAATTTGCGGGTTCTCCAAACATGCCATGTGGTTTTGCTGGTTGGTGTACATGCTTCTTCTTTCGCCAAGAGTGCTCTGCTCTTTCTCTTCCCATCCTGGCATTGCCAGGAATTGTTAAGACTTGGTCTGAGGCTAAACCTCCCGTAAGAAGTTTAAAAAAATGACCTTCCTTCTGCCACATCCATTCTCCTTGCCCGCCTCGACCCACCCATGCAAGCAGACTGAGGTGCCCCAAGCCAGTGGGAGCACCCCATTATCTGTGCCCTCCCTGAATTCTAACAGAATGCACTTAAAAGATTTCACTACGCTGCTGGTAATATGTTATCACGGACATGTTAACATGTCTGCATCCCATTGAAATCAGTGTCTGTGGCAAGAAGGGAGGAGGAAGCTCGAGGGGCAGAGGGAGAGTTCAGGCCTAGCCAGGCCAGGGACAGCCTGGCTGAGCCCCGGGGCGCTCTGGAGGTGGCCTTTATGCCCACACAGCAGTCAGTCACTGGACATGGGCACACCCTTGGGTGGGGCTCTCTACTGCTGAGCAGGCCCTAGACAGCCGATGGCTATCTGCCCACAGCACTCCTAAACCTTGCTGCAACAGCCTTTCCTGTCAGGGGAATCTGGACAGAGCTTCCCAGAATTCACCTAAATATTTCTCCCCTTTTCCTAGGACTCCAGCTCCCTGAGGGCAGAGGTGTGGTTAATTAGTCATTGTATTCTAAGGCCCAGGAAGAATGGTGGAGCTCTTAAACTATGGGCTCAGTGAACAGAGTCTGCAAATGGCAGACAGACCAGTGTGGTCACCCTGAGTGGGGTGCACAAGATAGTCAGTCCTTTGGGACATGGGAAGAAAATTATAAGGAAATTCTGCTAATGTATTTTAAACCTCTTCTTTTGGTTCTATTTTTGTGTTTTAGAACATACATGCGCTAGTACAATATTACATAAGTGTTTTGTAAATAAACATAAATGAATGGGGAGATGCTCAAGCATCTTTTGGTAGAGGTACATGATCAATAGCTATAAGGAGACCAGTTGGCATTTTTAGTAAAGTTTTACTGGAAAGAATATTGAAAGAATACTGAAACTCTAAATTATTGCAGGATGGGGCCTCATAGTTAGCAGCAGTTGTTTCTCAGATGCTGTGAGAGGGACAGCTGTTTGCTTTTCCAATATCCATTCTTCCCTTCTTCCTTAGTAATAGCTAGATGCATGGATGCCTAGAATAAAGACTCCATTTTCCAGCCCTTCTTGCAGTTATTAGGACCATTTCAGTCTGGGCAGTGGGATGTTATGTGCCGCTTCCTGGGAGCAGCCTTAAAGGGAGTGGTCATGTTCCCTTCCTTTCCTTCTTCGGCTGGCTGGAATGTGGATAAGACGGCTGGAGTCTGAGCAGCTATCATGCACTATACAGTGAGATCTATTGAAGACGTTATAGCAGGAGCTTAATAGGAGGAGGCCAGCTCCCTGCCAGTGACGTGAAGCCATCAAACCAGTTTTGGATTCCTGCTTCTGTATCCTTTTACAAGGAAGAGAAATAAGCTGCTATCTTATTTAAGCCATTGTTGGCTGTGAATCGGAAAGAGTTTCTTTTCACTCACGGATGAACACGATTCTAACTGATTTGGATGGATCTGTAATCTAGCAACCCCCCAAACGGTTTCCATTTTGGATTATGTGCCACTTTTTCCAGGAGGTGCTTTGCGCCCCCTCTCCGCAACTCCCATCTGAGTTATTTCAGTCAAAGAGCTAAAGTTCACAACTGTGAGAACATCACTGAAGCATCTATGCGTTGACGCTGTGGGTAACCAAGAAGGGGACACCTGAGCTTGGGCTGGGCTGGGTCACTGTGTAGAGATTCAAATGATACTTTTGAAAATTTGGGTGTTCAAAGAGAAATGTTCTTTACAACTGTATTTGTGTGTATTTTCCCATTTCTTCAGAGACTTGACTTGTATAAATAATCCTTGAGTCTTTTTTGTTTTTAAACTTTTAGAACTTTTTCTAAGTAAATACTCTAATTACTTAGCTAAGTGATAAATGTTTTCCTGGCTGTGTCTAACTTTATTACATAGCACTGAGAACAATCACTTAGATTCTACAACACCCTTAATAAAGAATTAATTGAGTACATCTTTTTGACTAGAGTAATTTATTTAGAGTCAGAATTTTTGAAGAAAGTAATTTTTATTTGTGCTCACCACAAAGTAATTAGTGACAGTCTTTTTACTTAAAAGAAGGGTTTTGAAAGAGTCTTTTTTTTTTTTAAGGTATCATTTATTATGGAAGAGCATATGAGAGGAACCCTTTGTCCAGGACAATAGTCTTTTAGCCTTGTTAGTGTCTTATTCTGTATAAATGCGCCTAATTGTTACAGTTGCTAAACAGAACCCATCCTTCTGAGTGGGATCATTTAGCTGTGAGGAGGCATAATAGCAGTTGCATCCAAAATTTGCAGCAATTTTACATATTCTTTCTGCAGATTTTTTTTTTCTTGTTGCCAAAGGCACGGAGGAAGTGCCGCTGTTTTCCCCATTGTCAGGGGCAGCTGCCTGTCTGGGCTGAGGCTGCGCACCCACCAACCAGGCAGATGGTGGATGGGAGCTGAGGCATGTCTTCTGTGCGCAGAACCCACTTCGCTGGCTTCGGGGAGCGCAGCTGCCATGCTCTCAGGATGGTGACAGCGAGGGAGACAGCGTCTGCATTTCAGGAGCCCTTGTATAGAGACATGTGCACTGAAAGGGTGCTTGGGATCTTTGGAGCATTGAATAGGCACTTGCATATTCAAACTGCCAGAGCTGTGTGAAAATATGAATTCTGTTAATTAGAATTTTGGATAGGAATCAGGCAGGAGGTATGTTGCAAGGCCGAGGGGAAACCGGTCTGTCAGATCTGCATGTTAATGTGTTCCTGCTGGAGAGGCCAGCCCAGGGCCCTGCAGCTGGCTTAATGTCCCCAGGTTTCTAAGACATGATTCACCCCTCTTCCTCCACTTGTATGATCCTTCATGCTAGTCAAACCCTTCTGAAGTCAGGCTAGGACAAAGATGCAGTTGTCTGGGATAGGGAGGGAAGGAGAAGGAATTTTCATTCTGCAGGAGGTGGAAGAAACTTGCCTGACCCTGCTGGTGTGACCTGGCCCTCCAAAGAGAGTGGTTCAACGAGGAAATCAGCCTGAGGACCATGACCCCGTGTTTCCTTACTGTCAAGTCCAGGCCACAAGGCATAACTTCAGCTCTGTTCTTCCTTCTGTATCCTCCTTTCTGTCCCAGCCACCGTCCCCAAAAGTAGACCTTCAGCTTTAACCCAGATATATTCCAACAACAGCTTTATTGAGTTTAATTCAGTTATAAGTTAATTGCATTTTTATACCATACAATTTGCTCATTCAAAGAATACAATTCAGTTGTTTTTAGTATATTAACAGACATGTGCAACCGTTACCAGACTCCACTGTAGAAGAGTTCATCTACCCTTTAGTTATTATTTCCTATGGCTCTCACCCCTCCCTCGGCTTGAAGCAATCACTAATCTACTTTCTGTCTCTGAAGATCCAGATATTTTTATGCGTGAGTAGTTTGGGGGTATGATGGAGAGTGTATGTGTGTGGGTCTGTGCGTAGGGTGAGGTCAAGAGGAGAGGACAGGGAAAACTTCCAGAACAGATGAGAAGCTAGCCCTGGCATGTAAAGGCATTCAGCTTAACTGTCTTCTCTTGAAATCAAAGCAATCTATTTCTACTCTTATCCCAAGCTGATATAGTACCCATCACTAAGTCTTTGTCAATCTTAACAGTTTACATAGTCAGAATATGTTGAGAAAAGTGAATTATGTATTTTACACCATGCCTGAAGCAGGTTCCATAATTTTGTTTGGTTTATCAATATTGCATATGTTTCACTCACATTTTGGAACTGAGGAATTGACGGTTGGCCAGTCAATCCTAAAGTGGTAAGAGTGTTAACTCATATTTGAGGAGATCATGATAGAATTTGCATCTGATAAGTCTCAAGACAGGGCTTTAGTATCTTTTGAAGTTTTGATATTTTGTCATTCAGTTCAGTTCAGTCACTCAGTCATGTCCAGCTCTTTGCTACCCCATGAACTGCAGCACATCAGGCCTCCCTGTCCATCACCAACTGCTGGCATCTACCCAAACCCATGTCCATTGAGTCGGTGACGCCATCTAACCATCTTATCCTCTGTCGTTCCCTTCTCCTCCTGCCTTCAATTTTTCCAAGTATCAGGGTCTTTTCGAATAAGTCAGCTCTTCACATCAGGTGGCCAAAGTACTGGAGTTTCAGCTTCAGCATCAGTCCTTCCAATGAACACCCAGGACTGATCTCCGTTAGGATGGACTGGTTGGGTCTTCCTGCAGTCCAGGGGACTCTCAAGAGTCTTCTCCAACACCATAGTTCAAAAGCATCAATTCTTTGGCGCTCAGCTTTCTTTATAGTCCAACTCTCACATCCATACGTGACCACTGGAAAAACCATAGCCTTGACTAGATGGACCTTTGTTGACAAAGTAATGTCTCTGCTTTTTAATATGCTGTCTAGGTTGGTCATAACTTTCCTTCCAAGGAGTAAGCGTCTTTTCATTTCATGGCTGCAGTCACCATCTGCAGTGATTTTGGAGCCCAGAGAAATAAAGTCAGCCACTGTTTCCACTGTTTCCCCATCTATTTGCCATGAAGTGATGGGACCGGATGCCATGATCTTCGTTTTCTGAATGTTGAGCTTTAAGCCAACTTTTTCACTCTCCTCTTTCATTTTCATCAGGAGGCTTTTTAGTTCTTCTTCAATTTCTGCCATAAGGGTGGTGTCATCTGCATATCTGAGGTTATGGATATTTCTCCCGGCAATCTTGATTCCAGCTTGTGCTTCCTCCAGCCCAGCGTTTCTCATGATGTACTCTGCATAGAAGTGAAATAGGCAGGGTGACAATATACAGCCTTGACGTACTCCTTTTCCTATTTGGAACCAGTCTGTTGTTCCATGTCCAGTTCTAACTGTTGCTTCCTGACCTGCATACAGGTTTCTCAAGAGGCAGGTCAGGTGGTATTCCCATCTCCTTCAGAATTTCCCACAGTTTATTGTGATCCACACAGTCAAAGGCTTTGGCATAGTCAGTAAAGCAGAAATAAATGTTTTTCTGGAACTCTCTCGCTTTTTCGATGATCCAGCGGATGTTGGGAATTTGATCTCTGGTTCCTCTGCCCTTTCTAAAACCAGCTTGAACATCTGGAAGTTCCTGGTTCATGTATTGCTGAAGCCTGGCTTGGAGAAATTTGAGCATTACTTTACTAGCATGTGAGATGAGTGCAATTGTGTGGTAGTTTGAGTCACCTTAGGCTGCTGTAGCAAAATCCTATCGACTGGGTGGCTTAAATAACACAAATTTATTTTCTCACAGTTCTGGAGGCTGGAAGTCTCATATCAGGGTGCCAGCATGGTTGAATTCTGGCGAGTTCTCTTCCTGGATTGGACACAGTACTTTCTTGTTGAGTCCTCATATGGTGGGAGTGGAGGGGGCAGTTAGTGATCAAACATGTAAATTTGATGGGGGACACAATTCAGTCCATAACATCATTCACTCTGCTTTTTTTTTTTTTCATGTTACCATAAAATCAAAGCATTTGTTTTAGAGAATTCACTACCTTACTAGAGTTGGTTGTATATTAGTGAAGATGAAACATGTTTGTAACTCCCTGCTTTGGAGCAGTATTGTCAGTTCTTGAAAGTTCCTGCTTGCTTAGAACTGATGGATCTGGAAGCAGAGTCTTGGCAGTTATGCCAGAGCAGAAGTGAAAATGAAGATGCAATGAGAATCTTGGAGGTGGGGCCAGGGCAATCTTTGAAGCTACAGCACAGAGAGAATAGGGAAGAGAGGACCCTGAAGGGAGGGTTGTCCTCCTGAGGGACTGGGTGGTATGCTGGAGTAAGATTTCAGGTGGGGATAACCTGAGAGTAGCTAAAGAGGAGGAACTGTCCAGGAACGTGGCTGTCTTCACAAGGTCTGCCACCTTACTCTGAGAGCGTGAACACCTGGGCAAGAGTCCCTTCATTCTCTCGAAGGCTGTTTTCTTTTCCACCACAGGTGAAAGGTGGTGATGCTCAGAGTAGGTGTTCTCTGCCAGCTGGGGCAGCAAGTTAGTCCTGGCTGCTTTTGGGAGTCGTTTCTGGAGTGCCAACTCAGTGGGTTTTGTCTCAGTGCCTCTCATCTGTGAGAAGGACTCTGTGTTATTGAAGAGTGGGATTGACACCAGTGGAGGTGAGACGCAAGCCTGATCTCGATCATCATTAAAGCCAGAAGACTGGGACACTGACCTACAGTTTGCCCTTTCATATGAAAATTAGAGATAGCCAAGATTTACAGTGAAAGGAGTCTCAGAATATATGCTTTAGGATGACCCGATAATTAAATTCTATATATAGAAAGTATATGAAGCAAACAAAGGTTATTCAGCAGAGAGTATGTTAAAATACAGTATCAACAGCATGCTTGGGGCTGGTGCACTGTGATGACCCAGAGAGATGTTATGGGGAGGGAGGTGGGAGGGGGGTTCATGTTTGGGAACGCATGTACACCCGTGGTGGATTCATGTCAATGTATGGCAAAACCAATACAGTATTGTAAGGTAAAATAAAGTAAAAATAAAAATTAAAAAATAAATACAGTATCAAGTTCTCTTGATACTGTTTAGGCAGATTGAGACTGACAAATATGCACTACTATATATAAAATAGATTACTACTAAGGACCTAATGTATAGCTCAGGGAACTCTACTGAATGCTCTGTAATGAGTTGTATGGGAAAAAAAAAATCTAAAAACGGTGAATATATGTATATGTATACTGATTCACTATACTGTATACCTGAAACTAACAGCATTGTAAATCAACTATACGCCAATAAAAATTAGAAAAAAAGTTCTCTTGGTGCATTTAAATGTGATACACTCCACAAAGATGAAGGTAACACACAGACATTTAGGTCTCATCTCTGTGGACAGCGAGGTGTATGTACCTTTGGTGTGAAACCACCAGATAGCGGCAACCTCGCCATTTGGTGGCATGGAGAGAAAGAGCCAGTAGGTATTTTTTCAGCTAAACCATGAGAACACTGACCTGCAGAAACCCCCAAGGAGAGGCGTTGATTTCAGAAGATGTATTTTAGTTATTTGGGGTGATTTTTTATTGTTACCAGCATGTGTAATATATTTTAAAAACAGATCACAAATGTTGGTTTGGAAAGAGTCTACTTAAATGATGGAATCATGGATTCGTCAAGAAAAGCAGAGTGCATTTACTTCATGGAGACCACACAAGATTGCTAACTCTAATGATGCTTTATGGGCTTCCCAGGTGGCTCAGCGGTAAGAAATCTACCAGCCAATGCAGCAGACACGGGTTCCATCCCTGGGTTGGGAAGACGCCCTGGAGAAGGAACCAGCAACTTCAGTATTCTTGCCCGGGAATTCCCATGGACTGAGGAGACTGGTGGGCCACAGCCCATGAGGTCGGAAAAGAATCAATACGACTTATCGGCCAAACAACAACAAGAATGGCGCTTTGTAATTATTGACACTTAACACACAGGAGATACAACATATCTGCTAGACAGTCTTAATAGATACTTGCATAAATGGTAAATATGTGCACACAGCAGTCTTTAAATGTTGGTTTTCACACTGAGTATGAAAATTATTCACTGGTTAAGTTTATGACTGAAATACACAGTTAAGTGACCAGCAATTCAATTTCTGTTTGGCTGGGGAAATGGCTCCCCCCTTTCTCATTAGCACATGCCTGTTTGGGAAGTGGCTGACAATTTTCACTGTGCTCACCCTGACCTAAATCATACATCCCACACTGTCTTGATTCCTGACAGATGGAACTGGGGTGTGTGTGTGTTCATGTTGTGAGTGTATGTGAGAGAGACAGACAGACAAAATCAAAGACGAAGAAGCGAGAGAGTCTTTAAATCATTTTCAGATTTGTTGTCATTTTCCCATTGCATGTTTTTATTTTTTAAAACCATATTTTAGTGCTATGAATGGCTGTGTCATTTTTGTTATTGTTGTTGAGCTACAAGGAAAACATTGGCAGTTCTGACAAGATCATGAAGCCAGAAGAATTTCTTGAGGAAAATATTCTCATGTGTTTTGTAAGAACTTTCTCATTTTGTTTTCTTAGTAAAAGGACTCAACTCAATTAGCTATGAAGCACCAATCAATAAACATCTGTTATTTGAAGAAAAATACAGAATGAAGACTGTCTATGTAAAAATGCTCACCAGCAAATATTTGTTGAGTGTCTACTATGGATGATGTATTGCATCAGGTGTTCTGAGGCATCATGATGCATCAATGAGTAAGACACAGAAATGTACATGGGGTGTTTCCTTTGCATCGTTTCCAAAAGGATTTACAGTGAGAAATTCATGGAGTAACTGACTGTGTTTATGAGTTATACAGTATACACATAGAGTGATACAGATAGTCTCCAATTCAGAATGGATTCAGTTCCAAAACTCCTTTTGAAAATTGTCTGATGACCAGAAAGCATTTCCCTATACCAAAAATTTTGTATAAGGTAGGTTCCTAACCTTGTCTGTAACAACTTCTTTAGCTCGTAGATTTGAGCCCAAATTAAGATAGAAACTGAAATTATAACTCCTTTTCAGGAGTACTTCATCTGCTTTTATAACATTTAAGGGACTCAATGACCAGACCTGCCCTAGGGTGTAAAGGAATCCCACTCAGATTTTGCAGGGTACCTGCCTATATCAGCAGTTTGCATTACACAAAACTGGAGGGTCAATGCTATTCTGATGGTCAGGCTTATCTGATTATGTGGAAAAAACGCCATCCTGGCAACAGAGCATATACATTGGCCACCTCAGCTCCATAACCCAGTCAGTTCAGCAGATCTTGGGGATGCTTTAGTCTGACTATTAATGATTCGTCACTATTCCTTGAAAAAAGCCCTATGATAACTGATTTCATTTCCTCAAGGCCTCGAAGTTAGTTCATTTCCATTGTAATACACTTTGAAAGCACAATGCCCCTTGCCACATGTGGGCAGACTTGTCCTCCAGACCCTGCACGCATCTGCTAGGTCTTGCTCCAGTGATATTTTGGCCGTAGAGGAGTTACAGCAAGGCTTCCCAAAGGGCTGTCATTAATATCTGCAGCTTCTTTTACTGGAAACTTTGCAGACATTCTTGTATGAGCCTAAAAGTATTCGAGAAGCAGACAGGATGATTAACTGAGTGTGGTGTGTGTTTCTGTGATCCTTCAGAGTCAGGGAATGTTCATGACTAGGTGAGTATCCCTTCCTTTGGCCATGTGTTAGGAAGAGTTTTGTTTTTAAGATGTTTCAGAATTCCTCCCCCTCCCTGGTGGCTCAGATGGTAAAGCATCTGCCTGCAATGCAGGAGACGCGAGTTCGATCCCAGGGTCAGGAAGATCCCCTGGAGAAGGAAATGGCAACCCACTCCAGTGTTCTTGCCTGGAGAATCCCATGGACAGAGGAGCCCTGTGGGCTACAGTCAATGGGGTTGCAAAGAGTCGGACACGACTGAGTGACTTCATTTTCTTTCTTTCCACCACCCCCGCGGGCACATACTGAAGTAAAAATTACAAGACAGCAGAATTCCCTCACGCCTGTTGATTTATGTGTCCCTCGTGCTCTGCCTCCACCCAACCACAAGTAAGGGGTCTACTCACTTTCACTTCCGGGTCGGGAGAGGCTGGATACCAAGGACCTTGAGCGCGTGATGGGTTATGTGTGCACCAAAAGACGTCAAGACCAAGTATATATCAGGAAATGGTTAGGTATTAGCTCTCCAAACTGAGTGGAAAATACGAATGGTCCCCATAAAACTTAAAAACATAACCATAAAACATAAAGAGCGAAGTTTTGCTCTTTAGAGAAAAATTCCTTCCTCATACCCTGATAAAACTTCATGCTAAAATAATGCAATATTAAAAATTTATATATCATCCTTAGAAAATAATCTGGAGGACCCTGCATTAAAAACAAACCAAAAAGGTCAACCAGTCTTGATCCAGTGCCTCGCTGCTGCTGCTGCTGCTGCTGCTGCTGCTAAGTCGCTTCAGTCGTATCCGACTCTGTGCAACCCCATAGACGGCAGCCCACCAGGCTCCTCGGTCCCTGGGATTCTCCAGGCAAGAACATTGGAGTGGGTTGCCATTTCCTTCTCCAGCGCATGAAAGTGAAAATGAAAGTTAAGTTGCTCAGTCACGTCCAACTCTTCGCGACCCCAGGGACTATAGCCTACCAGGCATATCCGTCCATGGGATATTCCAGGCAAGACTACTGGAGTGGAGAGCTGCACAAATACAGTCATTCCCGCCTCTCCCCCAAACTCCCCCTAAGAGGGCGGGAACAGAGCTGTTGTAAGAAAGGGTAGAATGACGCACGGTGCAGGTTACAGGGAATGACTCAGACAGCCGAGGCTCCCTGAGCCACAGAAAGGTCTGGGAAATAAACCTGCTAGACAACATTATTAGAATGTTATAATAATGACAGAAGATATATGATAATGATATAGGAATCCATTTTAAACATATAGTCCTTTGAGCTTCACAGGATGATACAATCTTTATCTTGTTGAAAGGACTTGCTTCCTTTCTCTCACCACCCCTCCCTGCTTTCTTTCCCTTCTGTGTGTGTAGGGAAATTGTTTCAATCAGAGTTGAGTAAGCAGTGTCATGAAATACTTAAAAAAAATTAAGTGAATAGTAAAATCTATTCTGGTTCATTTCTACGGTGAAAGAAATGAACAGTTTTTGTAGCCATCAGATCACACACCATTATTTTATGACTTAGTTTAAAAATGCAGTTCAGTGTAAAGATCTAAGTGGTAAAGTAAATCTATCCTAAAATTTTAATTACATTTACATTACAAAATCCAGAATTTTTAATAAATCATAAGATTGGTGAAATAACTCACAAAGCAAGTTTTTGATCATGAATACTTCATTTTGAAGTTTTATCATCTTGGATTGTTAGAAATAATGCTTAATTTGAGAACAACTTCTATGTTGAATGCATATTTTGCAGTACTTGACAAAATTTCCAGCAAATACTGAGATATTTTTGATAATTATTCTTTATTTTGACTGCAGAATTTAACTGAATTGAAAAGAGGCTAATTTAATTAGTTTTTTTTCTAATAGACTTTTAAATAAAGCTGCCTACAGTGACAAAACTATGGTTTTCTGCTTTGCAAATTGATTCTCTTTAAATCTGATTGTTCATTCACTTGTTGATTCATTCATTCATAACTCTTGGAATGACCTTAAATCAAAACCAGAGCAAAGTATTTAGGCGAGTAAAAGTGATTTCTCTAAGAGCTGAATTCAAAAGCTCCACACATTTATCCTTCCATCTGTCCAATCCACCTAAGGCTAGAACTTCAGAGTCTTTGATGACTATGTATTAATTGATTATACAGTCCTTAAACAGTCTTTTCTAAATATCACTGGTCTCAGTCAACCTTTTGTAGGTGCTGAAGAAAAGACTGGACTCTCTGACAAAGATTCAGCATACATTGCCGAATGAAAGCAGATCTTCTGACTTTGGCAACTAAGAGAACAGAGATGGTGAGTGAAGCCCAGTTTGGCAGCCTGAGAAGACATGGTAGGTTGTAGACCACAAACCTACAAGGAAATGGGTCCCAGGGATTTCTGCAGGCCCAGCCAGCAGTTCCTTTAGGAAACAGCCTGAATTTGTTCCAACTTTGAACAAAGAGTCTATTGTCTCCTGAGTTTCATACCCAATGTGGTGATTTTCAAAACCAAAAATTTTTTTTCATCCTGGAGTTTGCTTTCAAATGATATGGTATGTAGAACCCTCGTGTATGAAGTAGCAAAAGTATTGATGCTTTGGTTGAAAGAAGGTGGAGAGCCTGGTACAACAGGGGGTTTGGGACAAGACATTTCTTAAAGCTGCTCTGCCAGTCACTCACCACAGTCAAGAAGCTTTAGTAATTTTCTCATGGATTATTCCATTACCTGTTCATAGATGAAATTAATTGCAAAATGTAGACCCAGGAAACCGAATGGCATGACCTATAATAATTTAATGAAGATTGGTGAATTTTGGAGATTATGAAAATAATAGTTTTATTTGCATTGTGGTTAGGGTAGTAGTTGGGCTTCCCTGTGGCTCAGACTGTAAAGAGTCTGCCCACAATGCAGGATACCCAGATTTGATCCCTGGTTTGGGAAGATCCCCTGGAGAAGGAAATGGCAACCCACTCCAATATTCTTGCCTGGAAAATCCCATGGGCCGAGGAACCTGGTGGGCAACAGTTCATGGGGTCACACAGAATTGGACACGACTGAGCGATTAACACTAGTAGTTAATTGGCAGTGCAATAAAGTCACATCAGATGTGACTTCAAATATATGTGCTCAGTCAGAAAAACAAAAGAAACAAAAAACTTAGAAATCCACCAAGAATTAAGTAAGATTTATATGCAGTAAACTACAAAACTCTACTAAATGAGAGGAAAGGAAACCTAAATAAACCCTTATGGAATTTTCTTGAGAAATTTGTCAAGCTAGTTCTGAAATTCATCTGGAAAAAAAAATGTATGAAACATCCAGTGTCACCCTCTTGGGCATTAAATGTAGAGTTAAGCTTTAGTAATTAAAACAGTTCCTGGCTTAGTAATAGATTAGTGGGAGAGAATAGGAGTTCTGAAGCTGGCCCATGATTAATGGAGATTCATACAAGATTTTGGATGGAAGTTTAGATCACTGTGGAAAAAAAGGGAATCTTCAATAAATTATGGGCAGATTACTGACTTTCCATTTGGGAAAAAATAAAATAAAATTAGAGTTTTTCCTCATACCAAAGTATGCAGTGAAAATAAACTCCAGATGGACCATGGATTTAATTGGAAAAACAAGGCTATCAAAGAAGGAGACTAAAAAAAGTAGAAAATGGCAAAGAAAACAAGACAGTGGGAAAATCACTGCTCACCCTTACACTTCTTCACTCAGGGAAATGAAACTGCCCATTGGGTTTCCAGGAAAACCAATAATGTCCAGTAGTAGTGAAGACTGGGGAAACCACACAGTCTCATTTATGAGTAGCGATGGTGTGAATTGGTATGGCCTTGCAGGGGAAAACAATTTTATTGAAGCTGTTATAATTTAGAGAAGTTCCACTTAAAGACATTGGCCTCAAAGAAAGACTTGGGCGTGTGCCCAGAGTTTTACGTATAAGAATGTTCACTATTGCATTGTTTGTGATAGTGAAAACTTGTAAGCAGTAGGGGAGTGGTTGCATAAACTAGGATACCACACTGGATGCACATAGCAGGTACCCACACAGCAGTTAACAGGAGTGAAGTAGATCTGGGTAGCCTGCCAGGGAAAGAGTTCCAAGACAGATTTGTAAGTGAATGAAACACGTTGAAGAACAGTGTGCATGGCATGACACCATTTGTGTAAAAGATATCACCATATAATTACATGTTTATGGACACGTATACCTTTTAGATGTATTTTTAAAGGTCTGGAAAGGTACCCAAGATGAATTATAGTGTTTTACCTCTGGTGGTTTTGTTGCTAAGTTACGTCCGACTCTTGTGACCTCATGGACTGTAGCCTGCCAGGCTCCTCTGTCCATAGGATTCTCTAGGCAAGAATAGTGGGGTGGGTTGCCATTTCCTTCTCCAGGGGATCTTCCTGACCCAGGAATTAAACTCAAGTGTCCTGCATTGCAGGCAGATTCTTTACTGATTGAGTTATGAGCTCAGGAGCCAAGAATAATGTTGCTTCAGTGGTGATTGTGATGGTGGGTTGGGGCTGGTAGTCAAGGAAGACATTGTATTTTGGGTATGAAAGTGAAGTTGCTCAGTTGTGTCTGACTCTTTGTGACCCCGTGGACTGTAGCCCACCAAGCTCCTCCGTCCATGGGATTCTCCAGGCAAGAATACTGGAGTGGGTTGCCATTTCCTTCTCCAGGGGACCTTCCTGACCCAGGGGATCGAACCCAGGTCTCCCGCATTGCAGGCAGACGCTTTACCCTCTGAGCCACCAGGGAAGCCCTGGTGGGTATTATTTTGGGTATTATTATGTATTTGGCACAATAAATTCAATAAGACTGTGTTTATTGCTCATGCACTTAAGCATAATTTATTTTTAAAAAACAAGGGAAAGGGCTTTCCTGGTGGCTCAGTCGTAAAGAATCCTCCTGCCATTGCAGGAGACACAGGTTAGATCCCTGATCCCAGAAGATCCCACATGCTGTGGAGCAACGAAGCATCTGCTCCACAGCTGCTGGGCCTGTGTTCTAGAGCCAGAGAGCCTCAACTGCTGAGCCCACAAGCCTGGAGACTGTGCTACGCAACAAGAGAAGCCGCAGCACTGAGAACTCCACGCACTTGCAACCACGGATAGCCCCTGCTTGCTGAAACTAGAAAAAAGCCTGGACCTCCGCCAAGATCCCGCCCAGCCACACACCCTCCCAGTTAATTAACTAAATGAATGAGGAAAAGTATCAACTACTTTTTATTACTTGATCAATTCAGAAAGCTACAAGTTTGAAAACTGACAAGAAATCTAGTTGAAAGAAAAAGTGTTAAAAGCCAGGTAGTGACACAAGATCTGGGAACTGATTGTGCCACGTGGAGGAGGGCAGTGATTTTGGATTGAGACATAGATATCCGACAGTCCGCTCATTCCGTGGTCCTCCAGTGAGGAGAATCCAGCAGGGATCTCAGAATAGACATCCTGGCCATTTATCCTCAAGGCAGAGAGTTCTGGTTAGCTCTGGACTTCCTTTAATGCTTCTGGGAGAGTGAGCTGCAAGGACCTGGGACACAGTCACTTTCCTACTTAGGCAGCAAACTCACAGAGCACCTGTCTCCAGCAGATACTCTGACAAGATACACTGTCGTCCCTTCTTTCTTTTTTCTTCCCTTATCTGCATGTTGCATGTTTTGAGAATAAGCAAATGTTTGAGAAGTATTGTGTGATGTACTCTTGCATTATTTCAACTTATTTATTCATTCAGATGGCTGCATATTGCACACCTTCTGAGGACACACTGGGTGAGGCCCCGCCCCCATCCTATGTTGTGCAAATTGGTGGTCTTTGGTTTCTTGAGAGCAGTCTTCAGCGGTTCAAGACCACAACTTTGATGACATTGATTACACACCCTAACACTGCCTTGGTTTTCCTCCCTTCTTCTCCTCTTTTTACAAACACCTGGTTGGGAATTGTTCAATCATGTTTTCTTCTGAGATGTTGGTATTCAGAGTGCTGGAAGAGGAATACTGTAGGTGAGGGGCCTGCAGAATCGTGTTTGGGGTCATGGCAGTGTAGAGTGGAGGAAGAGGGACCTTCTCTGTGTCCTGGGAGGTGTTTGGCCATGGGGAGATCACAGGCTTTGTTCAGATCTCAGCTCAGTTATTTACCAACTGTGTGACCTTGGGTAGATTCTGTGTCTTCTCTAAATCTGTTTTCAGCTGTCTGTGGCTTTGCATTAAACTGCTCCCACTCCCCCCCACTTATTCCCTTGTGAGGAACCAAGATGCCATTCGTTTCCTGGCATTCCCTGACCTTCTTTGCTCTCGCTGGTGTTTTCAGGTTTCAGCCAGAGGGCATTTCCTTTGCCCGTCTTTCCCCAGATCATCCCCAGAGACACATCTGCTCACTTAGTCCTCGAACTCTTCCCCTCTCTGTCACCAGTTCTCGTGCCACCGTCCTGCAGAAAATGCTGTCACTGTGTCTCAGGTTAAGGGCTTTATAGTTGGAATCAGAACCTGGAATGGAACTGGATCTCCCCACTTTTCATGAACACTTCTTGCTCTGGAATATTACACTGTGTTACACGGCCTGATTCCCATGCTTTGCACTAGAAAAACACTAGAAATTCTATTCCCTCCTGGATGATGAAAACATGGATGCTTTGCTTTGTCTTTATAATGAAATGTAGATTTCCTTTGGAAACTATGTTGAAGAATGATTCTTGTTTCTTAAATTAAAATTGAAAACCTTTTTAATTAAAAAAAACAAAACTGTATTGATTGGTTTCCTAATCTAAATGCCAAACTTGTTTCTTGGTCCTGTGTCATTTTCAATTCAGTTCAGTCACTCAGTCGTGTCCAACTCTTTGTGACCCCATGAATCGCAGCACGCTAGGCCTCCCTGTCCATCACCATCTCCCGGAGTTCACTCAGACTCACGTCCATCGAGTCAGTGATGCCATCCAGCCATCTCATCCTCTGTCGTCCCCTTCTCCTCCTGACCCCAATCCCTCCCAGCATCAAAGTCTTTTCCAATGAGTCAACTCTTCACATGAGGTGGCCAAAGTACTGGAGTTTCAGCTTTAGCATCATTCCTTCCAAAGAAATCCCAGAGCTGATCTCCTTCAGAATGGACTGGTTGGATCTCCTTGCAGTCCCAGGGACTCTCAAGAGTCTTCTCCAACACCACAGTCCAAAAGCATAAATTCTTCGGCACTCAGCTTTCTTCACAGTCCAACTCTCACATCCATACATGACTACTGGAAAAACCATAGCCTTGACTAGACAGACCTTAGTCGGCGAAGTAATGTCTCTGCTTTTGAATATGCTATCTAGGTTGGTCACAACTTTTCTTCCAAGGAGTAAGCGTCTTTTAATTTCATGGCTGCAATCATCATCTGCAGTGATTTTGGAGCCCCCCAAAATAAAGTCTGTCACTGTTTCCACTGTTTCCCCATCTATTTCCCATGAAGTGATGGGACCGGATGCCATGATTTTTGTTTTCTGAATGTTGAGCTTTAAGCCAACTTTTTCACTCTCCTCTTTCACTTTCATTAAGAGGCTTTTTAGTTCCTCTTCACTTTTTGCCACAAGGGTGGTGTCATCTGCATATCTGAGGTTATTGATATTTCTCTCAGCAATCTTGATTCCAGCTTGTGTTTCTTCCAGTCCATCGTTTCTCATGATGTACTCTGCATGTAAGTTAAATAAGCAGGGTGTCATTTAGCAGTAAGTAAATCCTTGTCTCTGATTTTTCTTTTATCAGCTTAGTGCCTTATACTTTTAAGTGAGTAAAACTGTTACTTTTTTAAAGAAGAGATTCTCTTAGACTGTTCAGGCTGCTATGACAAAATACCGCAGCTGATTAGCTTACAACAACAGAAATTCACTTCTCACAGTTTTGGAGGTTGGGAAGTCCAAGATCAATGTGCCAAGATGATCGTTTAGCGAAGGCCCCTTTCTGGTTCACAGAGGATGCCTTCTTTCTGTGGACAGGCATGAACACATGTTAGAAGGGAGTAGGAATCTCTCTGGAGCCTCTTCTATAAGCTAACTAATCCCTTCATGCGGGCTCCACTCTCATGACTGAAGTATCTCCTAAAACTGCCAACTATTAATACATCACATTGGGCAATAGGATTTCAACATAGGAATTTGTGGGATGGGGGTGGGGAAATGCAACATTCAGAACATAGCAAGAATTAAATATTATTTTGAGTGATTGTATGTCAAGGTAATGAAAATTGGAAATACAGAAAAAATACAAAGAAGAAAATAAAAGTTACCCATACCTGTCACTCACTCACTATTCACATTTTGGTGATTATCTTTTTTTTATTTGCAAATATATAACATAGTATATATGTTATATATATAACACAGTGTGTATATACATACATATATAACAGAGTATAAGCAAGGCTATGTAGTCTTTTCTGTAGTCACATATGGTTATGAGAGCTAGAACCTAAAGAAGACTGAGCGCCAAAGAATTGATATTTTCAAGCTATGGTGCTGGAGAAGACTCTTGAGAGTCCCTTGGACAGCAGGAAGATTAAGCCAGTCAATCTTAAAGGAAATCAACGCTGAATATTCATTGGAAGGACTGATGCTGAAGCTGAAAGTCCAATACTTTGGCCACCTAATAGGAAGGGCCAACTGACTGGGAAAGACCCTGATGCGGGGAAAGATTGAATGCAGGAGGAGAAAGGGGTGACAGAGAATGAAATGGTTGGATAGTATCACCAGTGGACATGAACTTGGGCAAACTCTTGGAGATTGTAAGGGACAGGGAAGCCTGGAGTGCTGTAGTCCATGGGGTCACGAAGAGTCGAACACAACTAGGCAACTGAACAAAGAACAACATAGTGTAAACATATATTTTTTAAATTGGGATTATAATAAGCTTTAAAAAAAAAACTTCTCAATCTTATCTTTCATTTCTGAACACTGTATACATTGTCATTTTATTTTTTTGGCTGCATCATTCTGCTTGTGGGATCTTAATTCCCTAATTAGGGTTCAAACCCATGCCCTTATCAGTGAAAGCGTGGAGTCCCAACCACTGGATTGCCACGCAATTCCCTACACCAATTCTTTTGATTATATTTTATTTAGTACACCCTTTTCCATTTTTTCTTATAACCATATGCATCCTTATAGTTAAGGTATGTCTTTTATACCCAGCATAAGAACTTTAAAAAATGGAGTCTAATCAAATTTTCCTTTCTTTGGAGTATTTAGTTATTTTAAAATAAATATTGATATACTTGGGCTATATCTACCATATTACTATTTGTTTACCATTTAACTCATTGTTTTAGATTCTTTCTCTTTCTTACTTTCATTGTGTGCTAAGTGCTAAGTCACTTCAGTTGTGTCTGACTCTTGGTCACTTCGTGGACTGTAGCCTGCCAGGCTCCTCTGTCCATGGGATTTTCCAGGCAAGAATACTGCAGTGGGTTGCCATTCCCTTCTCCAGGGGATCTTCCCAATCCAGGGATCGAACCCAAGTCTCTTATGTCTCCGGAATTGGTAGGCAGGTTCTTTACCACTAGCGCCACCTGGGAAGCCATTTTACTTTCATTGAGATTGATTGAAAAGTTATTATTCCAGCCCTTGTCTGCCAACCAACCAGGCTGTTATGTAGCTTCTATTACTCTGGTAGTGCTTAATCTATTTTGGCCGCCCAGGTGGCTCAGTAGTAAAAGAATCCGCCGGCCAATGCAGGAGACACAAGAGATGCTGATTCAGTCCCTGGTTCAAGAAGATCCCTTGGAGGAGGAAATGGTAACCCACACCAGGATTCTTGCCTGGAGAATGTTATGGAGAGAGGAACCTGGCAGGCCACAGTCCATAGGGTGGCAGAGTTGAACGTGACTGAGCATGCTTACCCTAGCAATTACAATATGAATTTCTGACGTTCGATTCCACTGTGAATTTTACTCTTACTGTGTCCTAATATGTGGACAGACTCAAGAACACTTTCGCTGAATTTACCACTTTTTGGTCTTGTGCAGTTGTTGTCATACATGTTAATTCCATGTATTTTCCATTATTATATTAAAAAAATTTTCAAATGTACAGAAAAGTTAAAAGAAGTTCACAGTGAACGCTCATCTACCTAACACCTAGACTTTACCATTCACATTATACAATTTTTTGTTTTTTATCATTATAAAATGTTTTTCTCTATTTCCAGTAATGCTGTTTGCCTTGAAATCAATGCCTCGAGGTAACTGAATTTCTTCTTATTCCTACCAATAGAGAAATACTTTAAACCCTGAGTTTAAGCATAGTTCTATTGGCAGCTGTTGAATGAACCCTTGGGGATTATTATGGGAATGGTTTTGTCAGGCAGACAAAAAAACAAATAATTCTCAGGTGTAGAAACAAAACTACACTATCCTCTTGGAGGATAAGTTTATGAGATACCAAAGTGGTGGCTACTTGTATAAGAATTTTGCAAAAGCTGATCTGGGGGTGTCCTGATTGCTAAAGTCATGTGGAGAAGATTTAGTCCTGTGATTTACTGGGATAACTAGATAAAAATGAACAGAAAAGATTGCTCCAAGAGGGGTGAGTATGTTGTTGGATGTAGTCCTGTCCTTGCTTGCTGATTTTCTTTGCTTAATTAATTAATTCAGGAACTGTCTGATTGACTAATTGTATATCCTTAATTTTATAGTTGGCATTGCTGATGAGATGATGTATGTTGAATTACTGTAAGCAAAAACTTGCTTTGCTTTTGATTCCAATTCATCCTAATGAAACATGTTCATGTTTTACTGGGCTTGAGCTAAATCATTACATTAGTGGAACTGCCATCAGAGATTGCTATAAACATTTCCGTTACACTAATTGCCATGATTTAGTCCAATTCTATGAAAAAACTAAAGAGCAAAATGACCCTCTTATAGATATTTTTTTCTTAGAACATAGAAAAAATATACCCATAATTGCCTGATGACACAGTATTTAATCTACAAAAATAGAATTTTAAAATAAAATGATGGTTGTCGTTTGACATGAAGGCGGCGTATTTGATTTTCAGATTGTCATTATTTGTGTTCCTACAGCCATGAATTGCAGTTATTGTTTGCTGTTGTCTTTTGACCTGTGGAACTGTGTTGAAAACTTAAGTAAGATCCAAAGACCAAGATTTGTATTGGGATAGGAATATCCCAATATGCTATAGGAATTCTTCCTTAGATAGTTAGAACCTTTTTTGTGGACATACAGGAACCTTTTCCTAGGTGGCTCAGTGGTAGAGAATCCTCCTGCCAATGCAGGAGATGCAAGAACTGTGGGTTCGAGCCCTGGGTGGTGGTGGTGGTGTTTTTTTTCTGTTTGTGTGTATGTTTTCTTATCTCTGTATTTCATGTTACAAGCTCTCCCCAGTTGTCTGATATGCTCAGTTATCTGCTCATATTTAAGAAGAAGAGGAGAAAACTTATTGGAAACTCTGAACAGTGAGATGGGCTTGCCAACTGGGAACTGCCTCTGGAATAGGGGTTCCCAAACTTTCTCATCCATGGCTCCCCTAGAGTCTCAATCATGTATTCATGTCATCCCGAGGGACAAAGGAATGCCTAGGAGTTTTACTTATTAGGTAGTGAGGTCCAAAGAACTTACTGGTAGTTTGCATGATGAACAATAGAAATTGCTGTTTCCCTTGAAAGTTCAAAATAGGTTTGTCTGTTTGTTTGCTTGTTTATTAATTTTTTTAATGTTCAATCTCTTTGCTGTGGTTGTGGGATTTAAGGGGGGAGTTAAGTTAGATATGCTTTTGCCGTCTCTCACATTTCCAATCATTTGTTCGTTCTCGAGAGTCCTCACATGTCAGGGTCTGATTGAGTGCCAAGATTAAAAAAATGGGAAGACAAAGTCTTTGACACCAAGTAGTTCACTGTTTCATGAGAACTGAGGGGATCAACTAGGTTAATAATATGTAATCAAGCTCATGGAATGGATTGGTGGTTGCCGGAGGTGGGAATGCAGGAGGTGAAATAAATGGGTGAACTCTTTTTGTCTTTTGTTTTCTTAATTTAAATCGCTTGAGTATAAATGAGATGTGCACAGTGATAATCACACATTAGAGGTGTGTGTCGAGTTTAGTGGTAGGGTGAGGTAATAGGTAGTCATTGTTTGATGTGAGTCCTCGGATGGGCTTGTGAGAGGGGGCATTCAAAGCAGAGAGGAGCATGTCATTTGGACAGTCTAGGCTACCTGGAAGTGTATGGCCTTGGGTGGCTCCCTGACCCACTGGACCCCTGCCTCCCTGCAGCATCCCAGGAATTCTCCCCTTCCTAGTCTTTCAAACCTGATTCCATCCAGCTCTATACCTCTCCTGGCTTTGCTTCCTGACACCCTTTGTCCATTGGAAAGTGTCAGTACTTTCCTTGACACTCCCAGGAATACTCTTGGCTCTTTTGGTTTTTTTTTTGAGTTGCTCAATAGCCACCTGGCCACATGATTTTGGTCCTCTGTGATATATTCTTCTCCTCCTGGGAAAGGTCAGGAACCCTGCCCCAGACTTCCATAACTCTCTGCCTTCCTGGGAGAAAAGACAAAGTTAGCACATTAACAAGGAAGCAGTGATCAGGGTGGGAGCTAGGCTCCTTTCAGCAGTTCTCAAGGAGAGGCTAAGAGTGTATCAAGGATGGGCCGAAGCCGCAGGCCACAGAGAGAACCGTGGCTGGAAGCCAGGCATCCAGTCAGGTATCAGGGCCACAGACAAGGTGCTCTGAATTTTGGAGAACAGTTTCCTTTTTAACTGGGGCTTCTTAGGTGGTGTAGTCGGAGAAGGCAATGGTACCCCACTCCAGTACTCTTGCCTGGAAAATCCCATGGACAGAGGAGCCTGGTAGGCTGCAGTCCATGGGGTCGCTAAGAGTCGGACATGACTGAACAGCTTCACTTTCAATTTTCACTTTCATGCATTGGAGAAGGAAATGGCAATCCACTCCAATGTTCTTTCCTGGAGAATCCCAGGGATGGGGGAGCCTGGTGGGCTGCCATCTATGGGGTCGCACAGAGTCAGACACGACTGAAGCGACTTAGCAGCAGCAGCAGCAGCAGCAGGTGGTGTAGTGGTAAAGAACCCACTTGCCAATGCAGGAGATGCAGATTTTATCCCTGGGTCAGGAAGATCCCTGGAGTAGGCAATGGCAACCCACTGCAGTATTCTTGTCCGGATAATTCCACAGACAGAGGAGCCTGGCCTGTGGAATTAGTCCAGGGGTTTGCACAGCTGGTGAAGACAGTTCAATTCAGTCCCATTAATGTAACCTGTCTGCCTAGATTCAGAGATTCCAGTGCTTTGCAAATCTGCTTATATATGAGAATTCCTCTGGGCATTCCTAGGAGGCACTCTAAGTGTTCACGAAAGTTAGGACTGGTTGTTACTCAGGGTCATGACCCCAGGTCCCAGTGCTTTGAGCTGGTCCAGTTGCTATCACTCCTACTTCAAGACTATGAGGAGAAGGAGAAAGCTGCGTCTGTATTGCACCTTAGTAGAAGTTCTAATTCAGGTTAACTGACCCCCAAATGTGACCGTTTTACAGCTCAAGAATTCATAGAGCCTGAAACTAAAAACTGAATTGATTTAGAGTTGCTTTCTCTCCAAGAGAAATTATTGACACAAGCTGCCCAGAGTATGAATAAGACCTAGGGCCATGAGAGCCTCTGCTGAGCGCTCAGGGCTGCTAGACCTCTCCAGCCTCAGGCCACTGGCTGAGTTTCACGGTGGAGAAACCTTCTTCGCTTATGCTGGATTATTTTTCAGGGGGCACCTTGTTCTCCTTGCAATGGGGCTCCTCCACCCTCTACTCCTGGGTCAGGTCCCCAGCACAGCAGCCATATGATGTTGCTGTATTTGCCTGAACTCCCCAGGCTCTCAGCTTGTATGTGAATCAGTGGGTGCACAGTTTTATGGCACATGGAGCCCAAGACACTGCCTGACTCACTGGCAGTGAAATAGACAACTATTATATAGATACTTGTGTTTTAGGTTCAAGTTTCTATTGCAATGGCTTGCTTCCCTCCTTAGTAAAGGAATCAAAGAACACACAGGAGACTACTTTTTAAAGTAAAGGCGCTTGAAATCACATCCTAATCCATGGAGAATTTTCTATCACTGCTACTCTTTCCCCTTTGCTTCTGTTCTCTTTCATATTCCGGCATGCCAGATCACAAAGGACTAGGGTCAGGTTCAAATTCCTAGTTTTCTCTGCTTCAAGTCCAGTTAAGAGAAAAGGATCTTGCATACTGAGTGCATATTCCATTTTCTCACTTAGAAGTTCTCTGGAAGCAGAGCCAAAACCCAGTAGCAGAAGGCAGTCGATTTATTCTAACATATGCTTCATGTAACTTGAGATGCTGAAAAACCCCGAGCTGCACTGAGTTGAACACAGTCAGCAAATCCCATGGTCACCCAATGTGTGTAATTTAGATGAGTGGATCAGTCAACCTGGGACTAGGTACCTTCAGGCGTGAATATGGGGGTGGGTTGCCAAGATCCCTTCAAGAACGTCCTATGTGTCTACTGAAGCAGGGATCCAAAATTGGAAAAATGCAAATGGCTGTGGTATGTGCCCATCCTTTGATGGGCTCCTGCCAATTCAGCTGGCTCCCCTCTGAAGCCCAAGGCTGTGACTTCCATGAAGTAAGGAAGCTGTGGAGCCGGGTAGTGATGAGAACAGGAAAACAGTATTCCCATTGCCCAGAGCTATTCTAAGTCCTTTGGAAGGAGTTGGTGTGCAGTCTAAATGGATCATAAGTTGATGAAGGGATGTGTGACATGGATAAGAACAGTCCTGATATGACTTATGCCCTCTTAGTAGTCGAGAATCAATAGACCTACAAATGTTTCATTGGCTTCAACCTGCCCTAAATGATACAAGCTTGTTCTTTCTTTAACTCCAAAAATGGAAGCAGTGACAGAATTTATTTTCTTGATCTCCAAAATCACTGTGGATAGCAACTGCAGCCATGAAATTAAAAGACACTTGCTGCTTGGAAGAAAAACTTTGACAAACCTAGATAATATATTTAAAAGCAGAGACATCACTTTGCCAACAAAGGCCCATATAGCCAAACTATGGCAAAGAAGGCTGAGAGCTGAAGAATTGATGCTTTCTAACTGTGGTGCCAGAGAAGACTCTTGAGAGTCCCTTGGACTGCAAAGAGATCAAAACAGTCAATCCTAAAGGAAATCAACCCTAAATATTCATTGGAAAGATTGATGTGGAAACTGAAGCTCCAATACATACTTTGGCCACCTGATATAAAGAGCCAACTCATTGGAAAAGACCCTGATGGTGGGAAAGATTGAGGGCAAAAGAAGAAGGGGGCAACAGAAGATGAGATGGTTTGGATGGCATCATCGGCTCAATGGACATGAGTTTGAGCAAATTCCAGAAGATTGTGAGGACAGGGAAGCCTGGTGTGCTTCAGTCCATGGGGCTGTAAAGAGTCAGACATGACTTAGCAACTGAACAACAAAACTTGTAGGACATGGGCACCTATCTGGAGCAGATATTCTCATATATTCTCAAGTACAAAACTCTATTTTACCCCACCTTAAAATTACATACAGGCTAGAAAGGAGAGTTCCCATTGAGGATTCTGCCTGCTTTCCTTTCATTCTTCTGCTCAAGGTTTTTAAGGGCACGCAGTAGAATCTGCTCTGGCCTAACTCCAGGGAGAGACTTGTAGGTTTCTTCCAAGGAATGTTTTGATTTCCTTTTAAGTCAGAGATTTGATATAAAAATCATCACAGTTCTGAGGTGTTTTCATTTGGGGAGAGAATTCAATTTCACTCTTATGAACCCTGGGTATCAGCAGGTGTTCCCACTCATTCTATCCTTCATTCCACGTCCATGAATGGGGAATGTCCGCTCAGACCCTGGTGTTGTGTGGATGAATTCCACCCTTCTTCTTTGGAGGTGTTTCCTATGGAGGGCTGTTAACACCATCATTCAGGGCACTCTACAAAACAAGTCAGAAAAATGAAGGAGATAAAAGAAAAATGATTCATGTCAGAAGTCTATCTTCAAAATACAATCTTTGAGGAAAGAGAATTGCCTGTGGTCAAACTCTGTTCTATAGGAGTACAGAATTTCAGTGTTATTCATCCCATATTCTGTGGAAAGGGCTGAAAAGGAAGAGTCCTTGATGATTCTTTTGCTTGAATTACTGCCTTAAAATGGCAACTATAATAAATATCAGCAAATTCCTTGCAGGGATAAGTGGCCGGTCAGTTACTCTATAAATTAGGGCCCACACATGGAGGTGGCTTATTTACTGCAAGTAATCATTTATTTGTGCAGTTTCCATTTTGCGATGCAACGTGGTGTTAAGACTGGCCGCTGATGTGAGGTACCTCTCCTTCCTTTGACAGAAATTGTTGAAACTGATTTCCAAAAAAAACTCTTAGTGGGATTCTTCTACCATCACATGTGCATTAGGACCTAAAGAATCAAAGATCTGAAAAGTTATGGTCCCTGTCCACTAAGAGCTGACGACTTGGAGGGAGATGGATGCGGATGCAGATGGTTTTCTGTCATGTGGGAAGTGCAGCTTGAGAAGTACCCCAGGGCCCACAGGACATTTCGCTGGCCGGCATGAGTCAGGTAAGTCTCCTAGAAGGACAGGGCCCATGTGGTAAATATTTCTGCCTGTACACTTGTTGGGGGTGGGGAGTTTTTTTAAAATTTTGAAAATTATCAATGTCCAATTGACCAGTGCACAAATGCATAAAAGAAAATGTGAAATGAGGTGAGTGTTACAGGGCAAGTGGCTCTGGGACTCCTCCCAACCAGGGTGGATTTAGGGTGGGAGAGAGGTGAATGTATTTTATAGGCTGAGAGGAAGTCACGAAGAGCAAGAGATCAAGAGCAAGAAAGAGAAGAGAAGCCAGAGAGGGAATAAACAAAGGGTCAGGACCTAGGAGAGCAAGGGATTAGGGTTGTGAGGACAGGTTATGGACTGGCCTTGAGCAGGTGCAGGATCGACTCTTCCAGATTGCTAGGAAGGGTGACTGTGGCTGTCACTGGACTGCGCATGCATGTTAGTGTATGGGTATGCATATGAGCACATGTGTGTGTACTCAGTTGCTCAGTCATGTCCCGCTCTTTGCAACCCCATGGACTGTAGCCTGACAGGCTCCTCTGTCCATGGGTTTCTCCAGGCAATAATACTGGAGTGGGATCCATTTCCTTCTCCGGGGGATCTTCCCGCCCCCACCCAGCAATAGAACCCACATCTCTTGCACCTCCGGCATTAGCAGGCAGATTCTTTACCTCTAGGGCCATCTGGGAAGCCCATATGAGCACACACAGAATGGCACACCAAGGCAGGTTGCATCTACTTGATATACACTCTCTTATGTACTGAATGTTTGTGTCCCCTGCAAACCCATGTTGAAATCCTAACCGAACCCCATGTGATGGTATCAGAAGGTGGGACTTTGAGAGTAGAGCCCTCATGAGTGGGATTAATGCCCTTATAAGAAAAGGCAAAAGAGAGCTTGCTTCTTGCTCTCTGCTCTTCAACATGTGAAGATACTTTGGAGTGAGTGCTCACCAGACACACTTGACCTTGAACTTCCCAGCCTCCAGAACTGTGAGAAATAAATTGTTGTTTGAGCCTCTGAGCCTCAAGTAATGAGTTATGGCAGCCCCAGCTGACTGAGACTCTACCCGACATTCACTGAACAAAGGTCTATCAATTGCTTACTATGTACCAAACACTCCTCTAAGCGCTGGAGACAAGCAATGAACAGATTAGCTAAGGTCCCTGCCTTACGAGGGCAGAGCTGGACATGTGCCCTGTAGGAAAGGGGGACCTAGTAATAGCTATAGATATGCACTGATGAAGTTGTAGCACTGACTGGACAAAACTAACCATCTCGTGATCTCTAACATCTACTAATTTGAAATAAGATTCATTGTCCTGGCCATGACCTCTCTTTCTAAGGACTGCTGTCATCTACCCATGAGGATGGACCCAGGTGACCTGTTTATACTATATTGACCTTGACCATTCCCCTGGCATAGTCAGTTCAACAGGATTGGACACCTGGCCTAGGCTGAATCACTCAGAATATTTTTTCCTGAAAATTTGGAATTGATCCTGAGAGAGCTACACTGTGTCTGCAATTGCTTTAATTAAAGATATGTAAATTCAGAAACTGTGAGTGTGGCCATGCTTGGCTCTGTGTATAGAAAAGTATCAAAAGGCAATCTGTGGAGAAAAGGAGAATTAATTATGCCAGGAGTGCAGGCAGAGGCGGGGATGAAAGGCCATTTAGCCTGAGAGAGGGAGGCGGAGAGTGAAGGGAGGAGGGCAGAAGCGGGAGAGGGAAGAGGAGGAAGGAAGAGGGGAGAGGCAGAAAAAGTTCATGTGTTTACCTTTCCCCTCCCCCCACCCTGGGATTCGTTTGTCTCCCACTCTGTGTTGGGTACTGTTTAGACACTGGGGAGACTGTGCTGTCGGGACAACAATCTACCTCCCTGGAAGCTCGAATTCTAGAAGGAAGGTAGACCTGGGCTCTGGACAGCATTCTGATTCCTGATCCTGTCTGCTGTGCAGCCCTCTTCATTTTCTGCCCTGCGGTCCATCTCACTTGTTTCTTACGATAATCCCCTCTTCCCTCACCGGTATGCCTTAGCTTGTTTGCGTGAGCATTACTTGTGCCAGAAGAATCTTGATCAAATACACATTTGTCAGTTTTCAAAAAGATTTTCACTCACCTGTAGCCTGAAATTAGAAAGAAATCTGCTCAGATGGTCCCAAGATTCGAGCTCCATTCTGCTCTATATCAATAACTACCTATGCGTGGATCACCATAAATCTGTACAGCCAAAACTAGCAGCAACTTGAGGCAGTTACCAAAGCAGGCTAATTATATTTATTTTAGCATGTACCATGGATTGTGTGGTTTGATTAAAAAATGTTTTGTCGAATGCCTAATTCCTCATATTGATTTTCAGTCCTGTTTTTCCTTTTGATTTGTACAGGGAACTTCTTCCCACCAGTACAAAGGACAGTTGTTCACATTTTGCCATGTTTGACCAACAGTCTGCTTTTCTGCTGAAACGTCTACAGGAAATTCCAAACATTGTGACTTCACTCTCAAATACTTAAGTATGCCTCTCTATACAAATAGACATTTTCCTTCATAAGACCTTAGGCCTTATGGCTCTCTGGCAATAACTCCTTCATATCATTTCATATACTATCCATATTCAGTTTTCCCCAATTGTCTTCTCAGTGTGTTTATTTTATTCAAATAGAGATCCAAAAAAGTCCACATATTGTATTAGATTGCACATCTTTTAAGTCTCTTTAAATCAAGAACCAAGAGCAAATCACCACCATTTCATTCATGCCATTGACTTAAAGAGATTGGTTGTCCTGTAAAATGATACACATTCTGAATTTGTCTGATGTCTTCCTCTTTACAACACTGGGTTTGTTCCTGTCTTTTGCTTTCTTTTATTTCTAAAAGCTTTAATATTATTGGGTGAAATATTGGGTTGGCCAAAAAGTCCATTTGGGTTTTCTTATAACATCTTCTGGTAAAACCCAAATGAACTTTTTTTGACCAATCCAATATTTTGGGTTTTACTATATTGTTCGTATAGTCAAAGCTACGGTTTTTCCAGTAGTCATGTATGGATGTGAGAGTTGGACAATAAAGATGGTTGAGCACTGAAGAATTGATGCTTTTGAACTGTGATGCTGGAGAATTCTCTTGAGAGTCCCTTGGACTGCAAGGAGATCCAACCAGTCAATCCTGAAATAAAGCAACCCTGAATACTCATTGGAAGGACTGAAGCTGAAGCTCCAACACTTTGGCCACCTAATAGGAAGAGCCAACTCACTAGAAAAGACCCTGATGCTGGGAAAGATTGAAGGCAGGAGAAGGGGATGACAGAGGATGATATAATTGGATGGTATCACTGATTCAATGGACATGAGTTTGAGCAGACTCTGATAGTGAAGGACAGGGAAGCCTGACATGCTAAGCAGGACTCCATGGGGTCACAAAGAGTTGGATACAATTGAGTGACTGAACAACAGCTTCATGTTGCATTGCTTCAGGAGAACAAATATCTGCCTATTTCAAAATGCCAAGATTGATCAATGGATTCAGCTGGTGTCAGCAGACCCATCCATTATAATGTGTGGTTTTCGCCTTAGAAGTAGAAGTAATCTGCCACAAATACCTAGCTCTTCATTGGTTCTTCACTATTAGCACTGATTGCTGTTTGTTGCCTAAATCAATTATTACATTAAGGGTTACAAAATGATGATTTTATCATCGCATCTTTCTTTAACTATGCATTAACTGGAATTCTTCTTTAAAAAGATTTCCCTCATCAACTAGTACTAATTGGTTATCTGAAATATAGTTCATACAATGAAGACAGGTTAAAAGCTTAAGATTGTCGTTTAATTCAAACTGTTCAGAGTAATAGTCCATTGTTTTTAAGCATCGGTCACTGAAATTACTTAATCAGTAGTACTTGTGATATCGTTAAGAGAATGGTGACATACCAATGCCTGGGTTAAAATTCTATAAAAAATGATATAAAATTCATTATTATATCAAGAATGGACTTCGCATGAAGATTACATCTCTTTGTAATAATAGATGAGAGGGCTGTTTGTAGGTGCCTGAATGTGCTATTCATTTTGAAAAGTTTTGGAGGTAAAATTCTTTTTTTTTTTGCCCCTTAAACTCATAATTATTTGATTTTTTTCCTCTCCACTTTTAAATCGCAAGATTTAAAAAATCAGTTTATGCTGTTCATAGTGTACACAACACCTGTATAGAAAGGAAGGGACACAGAAGTTAAGGTGGAAGAGTGGGGGTGTGGAAATGAAGATTTTTGGAAAATTTTCTGGGCCCCAAATGGTTCACAGTTTAACAAATAATCTCTGAGGAATGGGCCACATAGCAATCCACTATTTCAAATACTTTACT
Source organism: Capra hircus (assembly GCF_001704415.2). Taxonomy (NCBI): domain Eukaryota; kingdom Metazoa; phylum Chordata; class Mammalia; order Artiodactyla; family Bovidae; genus Capra; species Capra hircus. The sequence goes on along the minus strand of NC_030809.1, from coordinate 113,269,892 downwards.
TTGAAAGAGAGTTTAACTTAGAACATTTCTTCAGCCATTAAGCGTAGTGTCAAAGTTATATACAAAATAACAAAATAGTCTTATCTTGTTATTTAGACTTCTAGCTGCTACCTATGGAACATCCAGGGTTTGGCATTTCCTCTTATAAATGGTCGCTGTCTTTTGCTATATGGAAGTGATGTGACAGGTTTTGTGATCCTAAGAGTCAAGATTTCATGGGGAATTTTCCTGTGGCCAAGGCTCTTTACATTCCAAGATGTTTGCCAGGAAGTTTACTTGCCTCCATGCATACTGTTGACAAGTGCCTTCTTAGCAGAAGACAGGTGTGACCTCTCGTGAAACCTTGCCTCTTATCAAGCTTATTAAAGAGCTCTGCCACTATTTAATCAGAAGGGTTGTAGCAAACATCAAACATGACATGTCTAGTTGCAAGGAATGCTATTTACATTGAACACGATGGCTCAAGTACCGAGGGCTATTCCCTGCCTTCCATATCATGTTCTAAGAAGTTTTGGGAAAGCATGTCATGGCCTCCTCCTGAGTGTAGGGAAATGAACAGGAAATCATTCTCTCCTTTAGGAATTGTAAATAAGTGCATGTGTTCAGTCTGGAAAAGTACTCCTTTTCTCTCGGACCAATCATGGCAGAAGCTATGGTCTGTCGAGTCAAGGCACAATTCTGACAGGGAAGTAAAAGGTAGCTAACCTTCCATCTCCTTTTAATTTTTTTGCAAATTTGATAGTTGAACTACATTCTTAGCTCTGACACCCTTTCTTACTTTTTTAAAAGTAGAAAAGAAATGTGGCTTGGTGATCTTAAAGACTTAAGAGCACTTAAATGTTGTAATTTTCATGGCAATATAGAAAAAAAAATAATATTTTGTTGTATTAATATTGTAAATATCCTGGCAGAATATAGCTCCTAACTGGAGCCTAAGCTGTATCCATGAATGGGAATCAGAAATGTTCAGCCATTCCTAAAGCCCCACCATCCACCTCCTGTACAACCTCTGCCATTGCTGTGCTCTTCCAAAGGCAAAAGCCACAAGACACAGAGGTTTCAGTCATGGGTTCCAGACTCATAGTACCTGAGACTGAAATCTGACTTTACCACGTGAGGACTGTGACGTTGGCAATTACTCAGCTTTTCTCTACAGGTCAGATTCTTCCTCTCTGTAGAAAACATCATAACAGTTATTAGTTACTGAGAGATTCAAATAAGACAGTAGACATAAAGTGCCTAGAGCCTAATCCTTGGTGAGCACTAGATCAATGTTGGCTTTGCTCCTTTTTCCATTATTGCTATTGGCTAGTGAGGGTGATAGAGAAGGCAATGGCATCCCACTCCAGTGCTCTTGCCTGGAAAACCCCATGGACGGAGGAGCCTGGTAGGCTGCAGTCCATGAGGTCAATAAGAGTCTGACACGACTGAGCGACTTCAGTTTCACTTTCCACTTTCATGCATTGGAGAAGGAAATGGCAACCCACTCCAGTGTTTTTGCCTGGAGAATCCCAGGGACAAGGGAGCCTGGTGGGCTGCCGTCTTTGGGGTCACACAGAGTCAGACATGACAGAAGTAACTTAGTAGCAGTAGCAGTGAGGGTGAACATGCCAACAGTTGATCCACACAAGGTTTGTTTGGGCTTAAAATCTGGAGCTAGCACTTCCTGAATGCATGGCTGCAGACTAATTGCTAAATCTTCCCACGCCTTAATGTCCTCATCTGTCGAATGGAGATTATAATAGTACCTTTCTCACAGGGTTGTGCTGATGTTGTTGTCATTCAGTTGCTAAGTCGTGTATGACTCTTTGTGGCCCCACGGACTGTAGCACACCAGGCTCCTCTGTCCTTCACTATCTCCCTGAGTTTGCTCAAACCAAACATGTCCACTGTGTCAGTGAAGCTATCTAACCATCTCACCCTCTGCCACCCCCTTCTCCTTTCAAGTCAGATTTTTTCACTCTCTTTTTTCACCCTCATCAAGAGGCTGTTTAGTTCCTCTTCATTTTCTACCATTAGAGTGGTGTCATGTGCATATTTGAGATTGCTGCTATTTATTTCTCCCGGAAATCTTGATTCCAGCTTGTGATTCATCCAGCGTGGCATTTTGCATAATGTTCTCCACAAAGAAGTTAAACAAGCAGGGTGACAATATACAGCCTTCCCATGCTCCTTTTCCAATTTTGAACCAGTCAGTTGTTCTATGTCTGGTTCTAACTGTGCTGATGATTAACTGATTAAAAATGTATGAGGCCTGTAGAAGAGTTCTGACAGTATTGGCACAGAATAAACATTAGCTAATGTGACTAGGTTTTTTGTAGCAGTTGTGTGAAGAAGTAGGGCCAGAGGGGAAGAGATTCGAAAGATGGTACACAGATTAACATGTGCCTGGACTTTAAAGAGATGGATGCCAGAGGTATATGTCACAGAAGTAATTTTCTTTGGGGCCCAAGTGACAAAGTCTAGCACAAAGGGGAGGGGCAACCCACCCCCTACTCTTGCAGGAATGAGAAGACTTTAGTGATTTGAAAACTGCAGAGAATATGGTGCTGGTTTGGTGCCTGGAAGCCTTCAGGGCACTGCTGATGACCGCGGTACCTCTTGTGAGCAGTGGTGGCACCTGGCAACAAGGGGGTCAAGACAGCAGAGCCCTGGCACCGAGAGGGGCTGAGCAGAATGGGGCTCAGAAAATGCTGGCTACCATGTGTCACAGGGAGACACCCTCTGGAGACTTCCAGAAGTCACTGGGATAGAGAGGTTCAGGGGTCTGAGGAAGGAGCCAGAGTTTATGAAGACGTGGTGCCCTCCACTGAGGCTTTTCACCGTGAACTTTACTCACCCCCTCATTCCCTCACTTACTCAGCTCTTTAGCAAGGACTGGTCTATGTTTGGGAGCCATCCGAGTGCTATGCAAACTCACAAGAGTAACCAGGATTTGTTGGCCTGAGTGTATGCTCAGTCATGTCCAATTCTTCGTGACCCCACGGACTGTAGCCTGCCAGGCTACTCTGACCGTGGAGTTTTCCAAGCAAGACTATTGGAGTGAGTTGTCATTTCCTACTTCAGGGGATCTTCCCCGCCAGGGATTGAACCTGTGTCTTTCTGCATCTCCTGCACTGGCAGGTGGATTCTTTACCACTGTGCAACCTGGGAAACCCCATTTGTTGGTTTAGTAGGTGGAAGGAAGGCATATTGTAAGGAAACCTGCTTAATTATTTACAAACATCCAATCCACAACCTCAGAGGTTGGTAATGGAAGCAACGTAACCACATGGGGTAGGTGGATGAATCTCCAAGGGTCTATCCATGTATCATGAAAGGTGTTCTGAGATGCCTTCACTCACTCATGTAGCAAGGATGCTCTGAGTGCTTATTGTATGCCAGGCAGTATTCTAAGAGTCACTGTGTGCCAGACATAATGCCTGCTCTCAGACCTTCATGGGCTATGGGAAAAGCAGATTAACAAGCAACTAAAACATAGTGTGACATTCCTAGGCCACAGAATGTGTTCAGGTTTAGTGCATGTCTGCATGCATGCTCAGCTGTGTCTGACTCTCTGTGACCCCATGGACTGTAGCCCACCAGGCTCCTCTGTCCATGACATTTTCTAGGCAAGAATACTGGAGTGGGTTGCCATTTCCTCCTTCAGGGGATCTCCCCAACCCAGGGATCGAACCCGGGTCTCTTGTCTCTCCTGCATTGGCAGGAGGATTCTTTACCACTGGTACCACCTGGAGCTGCTAAACATTTTTCCACAGTAGTTGTACCAAGTTATACTCCAACCAACTGTGTTTGAGGGTTCCCATTGTTCTACATCCTTACCAACACTTGGTATTTTCTATCTTTTTCAATTCTTGCCATTCTGGGGTGCTTGTAGTAGTATTGTATTATGGGTTCAATTTGGATTTCCTGAATGACTTAATGAAGTTGAGTGCATTCTCACATGCTTATTTGTACTTTAGATATCCTTTTTTTGCGAAATGTGTTTTTTTCAAGTAGCAAGTAGCTGCTTGCCTGGGATATACATTTAACCAGTGAAGGTCAGGACGCCAGTGTGGCTAGGGTAGAGTGAGGGAGAGAGCAGTAGGAGAGCAGGCTAGAGAGGAAATGAGAGGAGTACAGGGTCTGGTGGGTCAGGTAGGAATGTGGTTTATGTTCTGAGTGGGGAGCTTTGGGCAGAGAGTGGCAGAACCAGACTTCTGTTGTAACACAATCATTGTGCACGGCAGAATAATGACCCCGAAAGATGTCCATGATGTGGTCTGCAGAACTGTGAACATGTTATGTCTGGTGACCTTAAAATGGGGAGATTATCCTGGATTATCTAGATGGGTCCAGAATAATCACAGTCCCCTTACTGGTAGAAGGAGATGGGCAAGGGAGAACCAGAGAGGTGACAGTGTAAAGGCTCAGCCCACTATTTCTACTTTGAGAATGGAGGAAGGGAGCCATGAGACAAGGAATGCAGGGGGTAGGGATGAGGCCAGGGTGAACTCTAGATGCTAGGAAAGGCAATGAAATGCACTCTTCCTGAGAGCCTCCAGAAGGAACACAGCTCTGTGGACACCTTGATTTTTAAACCAATGGGAGTTCTATTTTTAGATTTTTAAGTCACCTCCATACTGTTCTCCATAGTGGCTGTATCAATTTACATCCCCACCAACAATATAGAAGGGTTCCCTTTTCCCTATACCCTCTCTAGCATTCATTGCTTGATGATGGCCATTCTGACCAGTGTGAGGTGATACCTCATTGTAATCTGCATTTCTCTAATAATCAGGCATGTCAAGCATATTATCCTGTGCTTTGGGGGCATCTGTATGTTTTCTTTGGATAAATGTCTGTTTAGATCTTCTGCCCATTTTTTGATTGGGTGTTTTACTTTTTTGATACTGAGCTACATTAACTATTTGTATATTTTGGAGAGTAATCCCTTATCATTCACTTCATTTGAAAATGTTTTCTCCCATTCTGAGATTCTTTTCATTTTGCTTATGGTTTTGTTTGCTGTGCAAAAGTTTTTATGTTTAATTAGGTCACATTTGTTTATTTTTGTTTTTATTTTCATTACTGTAGAAAGTGGGTCCAAAAAGATATTGCTACAGTTTTATTAAAACGTGTTCTGCCTATGTTTTCTGCTAAAATTTTTATAGGTCATCAAGGCTGGTGCCCTGCCATAGAACTACCATATGATCCAGCAACCCCACTCTTGAGCATATATCCAGAAGAACCATAATTCCAAAACACACATGCACCCCAATGTTCACTGCAGCATTTTTTACAATAGCCAAGACATGGAAGCAGCATAAATGTCCATTGACAGAAGAAGAGTTGAAGAGGATGTGGTATATATATATATTACTCAGCCATAAAAAATTTAAATAACGCCATTTGCAGCGACATGGATGGGCCTAGAAATGATCATACTTAGTGAAGTGAGACAGAGAAAGACAAATATATGATATCACTTATATGTGGAATCCAAAAGGACGGTACAGATGAACTTATTTACAAAACAGACTCATAGCCTTCAAAAATAAACTTCCCAGGAATTCCCCGGTTGTCCAGTGGTTAAGACTCAGCCCTTCCACTGCAGGGGTTTCAGTTTTGATCCCTTGTCAGGGAACTATGATTCTGTGGTTGACCAAAAAAAAAAAAAAAAGAGAGAGAAAGAAAAAGTGGGAGAAGTTTAAAAACCAAAAGCAAGAAATCGTACAAAGGGGAAAGGTGAAGGGAGGGATAAATTAGGAGGTTGGGATTAACATGCACACTGTTGCTGCTGCTGCTAAGTCCCTTCAGTCATGTCTGACTCTGTGCGACCCCATAGACGGCAGCCCACGAGGCTCCCCCGTCCCTGGGATTCTCCAGGCAAGAACACTGGAGTGGGCTGCCATTTCCTTCTCCAATGCATGAAAGTGAACAGTGAAAGGGAAGTCGCTCAGTTGCGTCCAACTCTTAGCGACCCCATGGACTGCAGCCCACCAGGCTCCTCCGTCCATGGGATTTTCTAGGCAAGAGTGCTGGAGTGGGGTGCCATTGCCTTCTCTGAACATGCACACTACTCTATATAAAATAGACGATCGACAAGGACTTACTGTTCAGCATGGGGAACTATACTAAACATTCTATAATAACCTATATGGGAAAAAGATCTGAAAAAGAATGAATGCGTGTATAACTGATCCACTTTGGTGTACACCTGGAACTAACACAACATTGTAAAGCAACCATATCCTAATAAAAATTAAATAAAAAATAAGCCAGTGGGCTCCATTTTGGCAAACTCTAGAACTGTCAGATAATACATCTGTGTTGTTTTAAGCATCTGAATTTGTGGTAATTTGTCAACAACAGCAGTAGGAGATGAATCCAGTCACTATAGCTGCTGCATTGGGCATGGACTCTGGGTGGTGGGCAAAGCAAGAAGACAGAGAATAGTTAAGGGCCACTGTGATAATCCAGGCGAGAGGTGACGGCAGCTTGGATCAGGGTGAATTAAAACTGTACTTTATAAGGCAGAAAATAAACAAAACCACAGAGAAAAGCTAATTTTTAAAAAAAATTCCTACCATGTACCAGAATGTATGCTCAGCCATTTTCATTTTTTAAAATTTAATCCCCACAACAAAATAAGGTAGGTATACTATTGTCTATGTATCACACATGAGGATTGAAGGGGCTGTCCCCTGCTCACTGAATACAAAGGGGCAGCCAAAATTCAAACTCAGGCTCTGATATACCAAATCTCTCTCGCTTTCCTTTTTGTTCTCCCCTAAGTCCTTAACAAAATTATGTGTAAATGTTCTCGTTTAAGTGGTCCCAGCTGTGCCTCTGAGCATTCTTGAAAGGGTGGGCTGGAGGTGAAGCCAGAATTGCAAGGACCTCTGGGGACAAATGAACCTTAGAACATAGGAATTAAGGCTATGGGCTGTGGCTCCCTTCCAAGAGGAGTCCTGTCTCCATCATCAACTGCGCAGAATCTGGGCTTGATTGAGCTAAAAAAGCCTTGGGACTCCCTGACAGTTGTAAACAACTAATTAGAATACAGGAAGATAGTTTCTGTGTTTGAAGTTTGTGCAAAGCGCTAACCCGGGCGTCGCTTTTCTGTCCGCGATATAGCACTACTCAGAGTGCTTGATTATAAGAGGATAAATGGTGAAACAGGCTTCACATGCCTATTTTTCTGTGATAGTGTGAAATTCGTCTGATTAAGGCTTATTCATGACACTGATTCTGTGGGCCCTGATTCCTAAGAATCAGGTCCATTCTGCCTCTTTCGATCACACAGCAGATCTTGCATCTGTAGCTGGGCACCCATGCTGGAACCGGCTGCTCAGCTCAGGGTACGTGGGGTTGTGTGGACAAGTCTGGCCTTCGAGGTAGAAGGTTGAGGGCCCATGCTGACTCTTCTGATGCGCATCACCTGCAGCTGACCTCTCTCGTTTGTTGCCTCTGCAGCCTCTCTGCAGATTGGGGCTGGCTGGGGCTTTGTTCCTAGTTTCTGATCCCACGAGCTGGTGAGATTCGTTGGCTTCCTGTGGATTTCCCTGGGCTTTACCTGCTGGTGGATAACGTGGTGATTTTGTGATACACCCAGTCTCTAGGCTGGGCCTGAGTCTGGTTCAGCCCCTCATTTTTCTAGTGTCATCTTCAGTCTGTGTCCTTCTAGAATAAGAGCATTCTCAGCAGGGTCTTAGTTGTCGGTTTTTCATTTGTTTGTGCTTTTTCACTTGGCTGTGCCAGGTCTCAGCTGCAGCCTGGGGAATCTTTCACTGTGGCATGCAAACTCTTCGTTGCAGCATGTGGGATCTAGTTCCCTGACCAGGAATCAAACCTGGCCGCTCTGCATTGGGAGTGCAGAGTCTTAGCCCATGGACCACCAGAGAAGTCCCTCCTTAGTTGTTTTTTGAAGTTTCTCTGGAACAATCAAGCTTGCAGTGGTGTTTCCAGGATGGAAGGTCACTACCCCTTTCGTGAACACCGAGTGCTGGGCTTAGGCCCTTCAATGGGCATGGTTTAAGTCACTCTTATGACAGTTCTGCATGGGTAGATATTACTGCTATTCCCAGCAGGGACCTTGGTAAGTGGGGAAGTCATCAGGTCTTCTAAGTCACATCCTTGATTTTATTATAGAAAAAGCAAAGCTTTCTCCAGGGAACTGGTATCATTTGACTGTGGTGTCAAATTACACAGAAGAAATACATTCTCCCTTCCTGGATAAGGTGCATAGAAAGACTGCTCTTCTAACTTCTTGCTGTAGGTAGGTACCTTGACAGAGAGAAGAAGGAAAAGTTAGCATGAAGTGGGGGTAAAATGGATGTTTGTCTACCAAGGAACCAGTGTCTCTAAGGAAAGGAATGCAGAAGGCTTCTGAGCTATGTATGGCAGGCATCCTCTGACCCATTAAGGGAGACTGACTAGGGAGTATATCAAATGGTGAACACATTGCCTGTACATCTCATTTGCTCATTCACAAAATTAGGTAATTATATCCCAAAGGGAGAAAAACTGCAGCACTGAATATACAGTATGCATTCAATGTCACTACAGGTAGCAGATTGAGTTTAACAAGCCATATGGGTTGTAATTGTCTGAGTATGATTAATTCATAATGTTTGTTCATTTTATGCCTTATATTATGATGTGTTATTATTTCATCTAATTACAATATATGTCCTTTTTCTAGGCATGATCAAGAACCCTTAGGGATTTTGATATTCCCTCAGATAAGAACAAACAATGTCTCCGGCTTTCTGGACTTTATCTGGGACTTATTTCTTTCGGTGCAAGTTCCACGAAAAGAGCACTGTGAACTCGGAGCAGATGGTGCATCCGTCCATCGCCGAGCTCCACTTGGAGCCTGAGGAAAACTTCACACCGAAGGTGGAAATAATGGCTTTCTGCTCAGTTTGTTGTAAATTCTGAATGGGGTGATGGAAGGCTGTAATGATCACTGTTGTTCAACGCTTCTGGCCTCCAACATCTGGCGAATGCCTTTCCTAGCTGACAGCTGTTAGCCTTGGTATCACAGTGCGCTGCCCAGAGCTTTTGTTCTAAGTAGGTGGGGAATCGGGCTTGAAGCAAGTATCACTAGTTCATGTATCAAGATGTTAAAGAGAGAGAAAACAATTTTATTTTCAGGATTAACTTCACTATGGTACATTTAGTAGAAACAGAGCCTTTTGCATATTGTTATGGAAATGCTGCAGGCTCTTACCCTCAAAACCCAATATTTTTATTACATTTTTAGCACAAGAGTGTAAATGAATATTCTAAGTCGTTTAGCCTCTGTCAGAGACAAATCCAAATTGCTAACAAGCACAAGATAAATTTAGGAAAATTGGCTTATGTATGTCCTGAGATCAGGTTTGAAGATCAATCCATAAAACTTATACATCAGAAAGAAAACAATTTGCACTCTGGAGATAACAGACTGAAGGAGTACCATTAAAAAGTATAGTACTTTGAATTGGAATAAGCAGTTTGTCTATGGTTTTAAAGAATGGAATTTCATAAATAATGCAGGCAAGGTGTTTGGTGTAAATATTTCCATTACTAAGATTATGCTGCTGTTGCTGCTGCTGCTAAATCGCTTCAGTAGTGTCCGACTCTGTGCAACCCCATAGACGGCGGCCCACCAGGCTCCCCTGTCCCTGGGATTCTCCAGGCAAGAACACTGGAGTGGGTTGCCATTTCCTTCTCCAATGCATAAAAGTGAAAAGTGAAAGTGAAGTCACTCAGTCATATCAGACTCTTAGTGACCCCATGGACAGCAGCCTACCAGGCTCCTCCATCCATAGGATATTCCAGGCAAGATTATGCTAAGATACTTCAAATCTAGGGTTTCTGTGACTAATATCACTTAAATAGGAACAAAATAAAATTTGAAAAGAAAATAATCACGAGGTTTTTAAAATTTTTAATTTTTTTCTTATCATTTTTTAATAATTAAAAAGTCTTTTTAATCACTTTACCCAGATTTATCTCTTTGCACATTTTAAAAACATTACTACTATCGTGAAGAGTCGGACACGACTGAGCAACTGAACTGAACTGAACTGATATTTAAAGACCAGGGAATTTTTTTCTTAGAAGTAAAAGCTACTCTGATAAGAATCAGAGAAAGGGAAAGAGAGATATAGAGACAGAGATTGAGAGGGAGGCAGGCTTGGGTCTTTTGGCTATGAATCTGCCATTTCAAGAACCAGAGTGGTTGGTAGAGTTATGATCTGAAAAGAGTCAGCCTACAACTATATACTTTCTGGGTGAAAATACACATGAGAAGCTTTTTGTGTTTTGACTTTTTATTTTGTATTGGGATATAGCCCAATTAACAATACTGGGCTATCAGTTCAGTTCAGTCGCTCAGTCGTGTCTGACTCTTTGCGACCCCATGAATCACAGCACGCCAGGCCTCCCTGTCCATCACCAACTCCTGGAGTTCACTCAGACTCACGTCCATCGAGTCTGTGATGCCATCCAGCCATCTCATCCTCTGTCGTCCCCTTCTCCTCCTGCCCCCAATTCCTCCCAGCATCAGAGTCTTTTCCAATGAGTCAACTCTTCGCATGAGGTAGCCAAATTACTGGAGTTTCAGCTTTAGCATCAGGCCTTCCAATGAACACCCAGGACTGATCTCCTTTAGGATGGTTGGATCTTCCTGCAGTCCAAGGGACTCTCAAGAGTCTTCTCCAACACCACAATTCAAAAGCATCAATTCTTCGGCGCTCAGCTTTCTTCACAGTCCAACTCTCACATCCATACATGACCACGGGAAAAACCATAGCCTTGACTAGACGGACCTTAGTCGGCAAGGTAATGTCTCTGCTTTTGAATATGCTGTCTTGGTTGGTCATAACTTTCCTTCCAAGGAGTAAGCGTCTTTTAATTTCATGGCTGCATTCACCATCTGCAGTGATTTTGGAGCCCCAAAAAACAAAGTCTGCTACTGTTTCCACTGTTTCTCCATCTATTTCCCATGAACTGATGGGACCAGATGCCATGATCTTCGTTTTCTGAATGTTGAGCTTTAAGCCAACTTTTTCACTCTCCTCTTTCACTTTCATCAAGAGGCTTTTTAGTTCCTCTTCACTTTCTGCCCTAAGGGTGATGTCATTTGCATATCTGAGGTTATTGATATTTCTCCCAGCAATCTTCATTCCAGCTTGTGCTTCTTCCAGCCCAGGGTTTCTCATGATGTACTCTGCATATAAGTTAAATAAGCAGGGTGACAACATACAGCCTTGATATACTCCTTTTCCTATTTGGAACCCATCTGTTGTTCCATGTCCAGTTCTAACTGTTGCTTCCTGACCTGCATACAGATTTCTCAAGAGGCAGGTCAGGTGGTCTGGTATCTATATCCGATATGTATTGGGATATAGCCGATTAACAATACTGTGATCGTTTCAGGTGAACAGGGAAGGAACTCAGCCATATACCTACATGTATCCATTCTATAAGTGAATTTTGAGGTGAAGGGAAAGGAAGTGATCATGTCTCCACTCAGAATTTTCAAAGAGAGAGAAGACGTACGTATCAGCTACCTCCAGAAGCAACAGGCAGACTCTCCTGGGAGAGTAGAAGTTGAGCTAATTCTAATATTTGAAAATGGTTCCTCTTTGTTAACTTAGAAGACAAGATACTTACTTCTCCAATCTTCAGTGTCCCTGCCTGTCTACTACTAGATACTATGTAGCGCTGTGTCTCACTGCTCTGTATAAATGCCCAATGTTATCGTCAGGGTAGATTTCCTCTAGATGGTTGCTGGGTACCTGATAGATGATGATGTGGGAGAAGAAGAGGAAGAAGATGATGATACTGAGGAAGGTGGTGATGGTGATGTTGAAACAGGTGATGCTGATGTTGAAACAAATGATGCTGATATTGAAGATGCTGCTGCTGATGATGTTGAGAGTGAGGATGTTGAGGAAGAGAGTTACCTTAATTGAGACAGTAACAGACTCTTTTTAAAAGAGCCTAGTATTGTACATGCCCTTATAAGTGCTGGGATGCATTTTAGAAACTCTGTCAGCAACACTGATAGTTCAGGGACTTCTGTGGTGGTTCAGTGGTTAAGACTCCAAGCTTCCAATGCAGGGGGTGGGGCTCAGATTTAATCCTGGGTTGGGGAATTAAGGTCCTGCATGCCATAGGATGTGGCCAAAAAATAATAGTAATAGTTCATATAAGCTACCTCCAGAAAGCAACTTTGAGAGTGTCCAGAATTGATACATGAGTGAACAGGTGGGTTGTATAAGTGTGTTATAAACCAAAATCAAAGAAAAATGAAAGATTAAGCTCATTAGGTATTTAAGGGCAACCAGCATGTGCTAAATATTAATATCTCTAGTGTCTTGTTTTACTTAATCCTTATAAGAACTCAGCAAAGAAGGTGCTATTTTTATTCTTGTTTTACAGAAGCAGAAACAGGTTTAGAAAGATTAAGAAAACTGCCTGAGGCCATGCCACTATTAAGCAGTGAACCCAGAATGTAAACCCAGTCATCCTAACTACATCATCAACTCCTAACTACTTTCAACAGAGACTTGGCGTTTGCTTTTCAGCAAAAGAAAATTACAAAGCAAGTCATTGCTCTCTTGCCTTCCGATCACTCAAGTCATCACTTCCCATCACCACCCCAGTCAATCTTTGTTTATCGTGCAGCTGGGTCAGAACATGCAGCCATACTTGTGAAATCACAGCATGTTGTTTTAGCCATGAATATGACATTGCAAAATTAAGATTTGGTGTTATGATCTTTCAGGGAGCTAATGATGGGTGTGAGATGAATCACAAGTGCATCATGGCAGAAAATAAAGAATGCTACCTGGAAGTCAGAGCAGGAACTCTGCCACTAATGGGCAGTGTGACCCCATCAAGTCATATAGCTTCTCTGGGACTCATTTTCCTCAATGATAACATGAGAGCACTAGAGTAATTATGTCCAAGGTCTCTTCAAGTTATAACATATGAGGAAATGGGCCTTATTACTTTCATGCCATTGTTCTTATTAATGTGCAAACACGCTTCATTTTGAGACCTCAACTAACAAGTATAATCTGATATAGCTGGAAAACAGGCAAACGGCTCTACCTAGTAAGTTTTCCTTTTTCATAGACGGTCTAGGGTTTGCCATTTGGAGAAAATCTGGGGAGGCCTGGACGTTTGCCAGTTCTCCTGAAAAAGGGTTGCAATGTGGTTACGCCAAGAACGCTGCATGTCGATCTGGCCTCAATACTGTGTCTCTTGCTATTGTCTGCTCCTGCCAACTGCTGCTTTCTGCTCCAGCTGTTCGGAAGCCAGACCTGGCACTATGAGGTCTGCCTTGGCACGCTGTGTGCGTGTGTGTGCGCCAGTGTGTCTGAGACTCAGTGTGACGTGATGAAAAGAAGGAAAGGCAGCAGCCGTGTGTGCACCTGTATCTTCCCCACTTGCTCACTGCAGAGCCAAATTCTAAACGTACTTCTCCGCAGGTGACCCAGACCTGTCTTAGTCCCATCCCAACACCTTTGGCTATGTTGAGACCACAAAACAACCAGTGATGACAAAGCAAAGTGACTGTAGTCTGGCCAGTGGTCTCACCAGGCTGGTGGCGCAGCATATGTAATAGTAGAAATCTCTCCATGTCCATAGGACTATATGGGCACCTCCTGCCCGCGGCTTTTGCCTCTTTGGTGAGCCACAAGGATTGAGACGGTCATGGTTTTACCAGTATACCTGTGGCTCCATCTCAGGTTGGGTGGCATCTGAGTGTTTTCATGGGCAATGCTTCTGTATATTTGGGCAGAGCCCAGTAACAGGGCCAGTTTGGAGCATGTGTGGAGGAGCTGCTCGTAGATTAGTGATCCAAGTCACTCAGTGATCAGCCTGTCTTCCAGTTGCTGCTGCAGGCTGATCAGCAACAGGGAAGATGGACTTTATAGCCCACGGCTTTTCAGCGGGCAACTGAAATAGGGATGGCCTCGGGTAGTCAAAGGGAGAAATATATATGAGCAATAGTATGACCCATAAAACTGTGAGGTAGGTTAGGGGTTTTTCCTATTTAAAAAAATCATTTTCTGTCTATCCCTTTTGCTTTTTTTTTTTTTTTAACACCTCTGCAGATGGTGATTGCAGCCATGAAATTAAAAGATGCTTACTCCTTGGAAGGAAAGTTATGACCAACCTAGATAGCATATTCAAAAGCAGAGACATTACTTTGCCAACAAAGGTCCGTCTAGTCAAGGGTATGGTTTTTCCAGTGGTCATGTATGGATGTGAGAGTTGGACTGTGAAGAAAGCTGAGCACTGAAAAATTGATGCTTTTGAACTGTGGTGTTGGAGAAGACTCTTGAGAGTCCTTTGGACTGCAAGGAGATCCAACCAGTCCATTCTAAAGGAGATCAGTCCTGGGTATTCTTTGGAAGGAATGATGCTAAAGCTGAAACTCCAGTACTTTGGCTACCTCATGCGAAGAGTTGACTCATTGGAAAAGACTCTGATGCTGGAAGGGATTGGGGGCAGGAGGAGAAGGGGACGACAGAGGATGAGATGGCTGGATGGCATCATGGACTTGATGGACATGAGTTTGAGTGAACTCCGGGAGTTGGTGATGGACAGGGAGGCCTGGCTGCAATTCATGGGGTCGCAGAGTCAGGCATGACTGAGTGACTGAACTGAACTGAGCTGAGCTGAACTGAGGGATAGATTGAAGGCAGGAGGAGAAGAGGGCAAAGGAGGATGAGATGGTTGGATGGCATCACTGGTTCAATGGACGTGAACTTGGGCAAACTCCAGGAGATGGTAAGGGACAGGGAAGCCTGGAGTGCTGCAGCAGTCCATGGGTCTCGAAGAGTTGGACGTGGTTTGGAGATGGAACAACAATCTTGGTACCACCTTATAAACTCTCAGACTTCCTAGTTACCTTGATGGTTGTTTGAGCAAAGCTGTAATAGCAATCCATTCTTTCAGTCACTATGCCCAGGTGGCCACTGGAAACACGTGACAAGAAAGAAAGAGACAAAATACAGGAGACAAAATCCAGAAGAGCAGAAGGTGGAAAACGCCTGCAGAGTTCTATGGATTGCGGAAACTTATGCTATTACATATGCTGGGCCACCAGCTTGGTAAGACCACTTGGTAAGACCAGCCTACACATGAGTTGGATACCCAACTCCTGCCCTCAGAGAACTTACCTTTTAACAAGGACGACTCTAACTGACCACAGTGAAGTGTGTTAAGCTTTACGGGAGGGGATAGTGTTAGTTGCTCAGTCGTGCCTGACTCTTTGCGACCCCATGGACTGCAGCTCACCAGGCTCCTCTGTCCATGAGATTTTCCAGGCAATGATACTGGAGTGGGTTGCCATTTCCTTCTCCAGGGGATCTTCCCAACCCAGGGGTCGAACCCAGGGTCTCCTGCACTGCAGGCAGATTCTTTACTGACTGAGCTACAAGGGAAGCCAACGGGAGGGGATACCAGGAAGTAAATAAGAACATAGTGGGATTGTGAGTAGAGCTTTTACCTGGTTCTACTGGTCACTTAGCAATGCTCTGGGCATTAAGAAGTGTATGTAACATGCAGGAGATAAGGAGCTGCCTTCAGAGACCTCACAGTCTTTCTGTGGAGGCCACATTCACACAAGAAACAGAACCACAGAGGGCCGGAGGGGGAGGTGCCACTTCTCCACGGCGTTTCACAGAGACAGTGTTTGGGATGCCTGCAGCAGTCAACTTGCAATAGCCAGGATTTGGTTTACCCGTTTGATTCTAAAATATAAAATGGAACTTGTAGGGCTGTGTGCCTTGTATCACACAAGCCCTTTGGAAGGACTGATGCTAAAGCTGAAACTCCAGTACTTTGGCCACCTCATGCGAAGAGCTGACTCATTGGAAAAGACTCTGATGCTGGGAGGGTTTGGGGGCAGGAGGAGAAGGGGACGACTTGTATCATTTTGGACATGTATCATTTTCTAACTGAACTTTTTCATAGGTGTGCAGCATTTCTCAACTACACGTTAGGTTCCTTGAGGGCAGACATCATCCATTTTGCCGCACTGTGTTTCTTGTCCTCTCCAGCCCGTTTTTGTCTATACAGTAGGCACTCACTGAATATCCATGAAGTAAGTACAGCTCATTATAATTTCTCAGTGTTTTAGTGCAATTCCAGAGCGTAAGGAAGATAAGAGGCCACCATTACCCAGAGGGCTGGAAGTTCTAGATCCATCTCTTGCTGCTCTGATGATGTTTGTTTCTGCAAATATACTGAGCGCATTCACGACCTTCCTTCACCCCATCTAGAATGAGGCCCTGTGAGTGTGACTCCTTCTGCCTGCAGCATTTTCAGTAGCAGGGCGATCTCTTAAGCGTTTGAGGGGATGGAGACTGACAGCAGACAGATGGGCCCATTGACAAGTGTGTCCCCTTGTGGAACATCTGTCACAACTGAATTATTCTGTCATTTGTGCTGTCACCAAATCAGGCTGATCCAAGAAGTGGAAGGAAGAGCATTTCTAGTGACTCTGAATCACAGAGGGAAATGGCTCTGTGACACGTGTGTTTTCTGACAGGGACTGGCTTTATTATTTTCTAAGGGTAGAGAGAAGTGCATGATGTATCAGCATCTGAATAAGTGGCCTGCTTTGGTGGGGACAATGAAACCCTGAGCTGGGTTTCATTTTGTTTAACTGGTGTCTCTCTTATTTTGGCCCACCTACATTGGAGGGGCCCAGTCTCAGGAGCTGAGCTGGATCCCAGGCTTCTCTGGCTAACCGTGTGACCTTCACGTTACAGGCACTTTCCTCTACCTGTATTAGGAACTTCACCTGCCTACCTCCAGCTAACCCTGAGAGTGGGGCAACAGACTGCCCGTGGCCAAAATGTATCCACCCTACATGGTCAGGTCATCCTTTGAGGACGGTTTGCCTAGGATTCTAGGACACTCATGAGCTCAAGGAGCCTCTTGGAGGAAAGAGCTCCCATAGCTGTACTTCTGTCATCAGATTTGCCTGTTATGTGAGCCTCTGGCACTTGACCGGAAAATTGCCTGTTGGGATTCCAACCCCAGAGACTGTGATGGCCTTGAGAAATGGGGGATGGAATGCATTAGGGCAGTTTTTTAAGTCAATTCCAGAAAAAATGATTTACTAGACATATTTAGAACCACAATTTATTTTTAAACTGGGGAAATACAGTTGTTTTCCCATTGTTCATTGCACTTCACATTTGGCTAAAATTTTTCTAAATTATCCCAGTAATTTCATTTGACTAATTTTTAACCCTGAATATTCATTGGAAGGACTGATGCTGAAGCTGAAGCTCCAGTACTTCATGGGAAAAGACCCTGATGCTGGGAAAGACCAAAGGCAACAGGAGAAAGGAATGGCAGAGGATGAGTTGGTTAGATATCTTCACTGACTCAATGGACATGAGTTTGAGCAAACTCGAGGAGGTAATGAAGGACAAGGAACCCTGGTGTCCTGCAGTTCATGGGGTCACAAAGAGTTTGACATGACTTAGTGACTGAACAACAATAATTTTCAACAAATAGACTTGCTGTAAGTTGTCAAGGTGATGTTGCCGGTGCATGAAAGCTGTTTTGTTCATTAATTCAACAAATATTTAAGTACCTACCATGTTCTAGGAGTCTGGAGACGAAAAAGTCCCAATTCTGACTATTGGAAATGCAACTCTCATACTAAGAGAACAGTAAAAAGCTATTCACCTGCTAAAAAGTAATTCATTGATCAGAGCATCTCAGCATCTGCTTGACGTTGCTGCGTAAGTGAGATGTGAGTAGGAGTGTGTGTGTGTGGGTGAGCGTGCGTGCATGCACGCATCTGGGAGTACCTAAACATTACATTTTAGGGCTAAGTTCTCCCACTCTTTGAATTTGATATGTAATTATGAATAAATACTAAAAACATAAAAATGAAGCCACCCATACATACCTCATAGGATTCTTCTGGCTTTGGGACACTCATTAATGGCAGCAGGGAATTTACTATTTGCTTTTATTCTTGTGGTCAAGTACTAGATGCTAAAGTCGCTGTTATGTGTTTTTTCAATTATAATTGAGACTCAAAATTAGCAATGGGCTTCCCTGATAGCTCAGTTGGAAAAGAATCCACCTGCAATGCAGGAGACCCCAGTTCAATTCCAGGATCAATACCCTGGAGAAGGAATAGGCTACCCACTCCAGTATTCTTGGGCTTCCCTTGTGGCTCAGCTGGTAAAGAATCTGCCTGCAACCTTAGGGACTTTTTCTGGGGGTATTTGAAAATGGTTTTTACCTTTTATTTGTGAAAATATTTGAATCTATGCAGGAATAAGGAGAATAGTAAAATGAAGTCTAGGGACCCATCACCAGCCTCAAGAACGATCAACTTAAAGCTCATCTTGTTTCATCTATAATTCTCCCTCCCCTCTACCTCTTCCTGCTTTGCTCTGGGCTACTTTGAGGCAAACCTCAGACACAGATTTCACCTGGAGATATATTGGGAGTCAGCGTGTGTCTGTACATTGTGGGATGTTATCAGAAGAGGCACATGTCCTTGTCACATCCCTACCGTTCACAGTGCCTTTTACCAGCCTGTTCTCATTGCTATTTCCTGCCTAACCCTGCAAGCATTTGGGTTTGCAACCCTTACATTTCCCATTTTCTTATCTGTTCCCTTCAGTCACTTTGGTTATTACCATCTTAATGTAAAATTTGTGCTGCTGCCTTAACTATACAAGTCATAACAGTAAGTTGCATGATTCAATGTTAGTTAATTTTTATCTGAGAAGTTTAAAATTTATTTTCTGGACAATGCTTACATTTGACTGGCTAATTGGGTTTGAACATGCTGTCTTACTTTGTATTCTCTGTAAAACTTGGTGAAATGACTCAGGATCTGCCTCAAAATTAACAATGATGCCTCACTCACAGCATCATCTACTTTATTTATTTATTTATTTATTTTCATGACCTACTTCAGACTTTGCAGCCATATACCTGAATTTTGAAAGGCAAGTAAACCAAAGAGGTTATAATAATTTGAAGCAGACACCTCAATCTGAAATGCTGTTGCTGTTGCTACTACTACTAACTGCTATTACTAAACTCCATGACAATAAATCCCATGTATCATCTAGAATGAAATCCTCTAGGGTTAATAGAATCTCCCAGCACTTGCCAAGCACTGGGTCTGTCAGCTATTGGCAAGGCAAGCAACCTTTCTGAGAGAGTGAGAGCAAGGAAATACACATGAAACTTACACTGGAGAAATGATGAATGCAGGTTTGCATGAGGATATAATTGATAAGAAGATGACTTAATTATAAGTGGAATATATATGTATATAAATATACAGATAACATTATGTTATCTATAGACATAATATGTCTATTATGCTTAGCAAAACAAGGTAATATATTTATATTATGTAATTATAATACATGTTCTCATAGTATATTATGTGTATTATATATACTACATATTATACACGTATATTTGGGCTTCCCAGGTGGCTCAGTGGTAAAGAATTTGCCTGCCAAGCAGGAGATGGGGTTTGATCCCTGGGTTGGGAAGATCCCCTGGAGAAAGAAAAGGCAACCCACTTCAATATTCTTGCCTGGGAAATTCCAAGGACAGAGAAGCCTGGTGGGCTACAGTCAATGGGTTCATTAAGAGTTGGACAAATTTAGTGACTAAACAACAACAACAATAATATACATATATTCCACTTACAAATAGAATCATGTTTTTATAGCCATTCCACTGTCCAGTCACAGAAAGATGTTTGTCATGTAAATAAAAAAATCGAGAATAGTAAGATAATTACTTTTAAATAGTCTAATGTTTTAGTGCTTTACAAGTACTGATGTACATTTTAGAAACTCCACTAGCCTGAACAATATTTCAAATTAGGCCTTGCCAGAAAGCAACTTGGACTGTGTTCAAAATTGACATGTATATAAATCATGGGTCTAGTTATACAAAGGGGAGAGTGCATGGTGCACTCCTTAGATGAGTAAGAGTGGCTGGCCTGCGTAAGTCTTTTCTCTTTGTCTCTGTTTCCTCCCTCGTTCCTGCCCCTCTTCCTCCACCTCCCCACCTGCAATTATCAACACACTATGAAACTAGACAGCAGCAGGGTACTTAAATAATCCTGTATACTCCTGCCACAGCACCCGGGGCCTGCCTAGAATCACAGCTTGGCCAGTTCCTTGGGCTCCTTAGACAGTCAAGGGAGGGATGCTCAGGCCCAGAACCAGTGGAGAGGAGGGGGCTTCCCAGTTCAATCTCCCACACTTCAGTTGTGTCCGACTTTATGGACTGTAGCCCACCAGGCTCCACTGTCCATGGGATTCTCCAGGCAGGAATACTGGAATGGGTTGCTGTGCCCTCCTCCAGAGGATCTTCCCAACTCAGGGATCGAACCCACATCTCTTACGTCTCTTGGCTGGAAGGTTCTTTACCATTAGCGCCACCTGAAAGCCCGTGTGTTGAAGACAAGTACTTAATTACTTCTAAAAAAAATTCCAAAATCTTCTCTTTCCTAATTTAACCATTAATGTGCCTGAGATTTTCTTCCATTACATGTAAATAAAATGTCTGTCTGCCTTGGGGTTTCTCACCTGGTGTGTTTGCTTGATTTCAGAGGTATAGGGGTAGGTTAACTGCTTTCCCGACCTTGACTTGGTTCCTTGGTGTTTTATTTCTTATATTTTAAAATGTAATTGTGATTGAAGATTAATCTCAGAGTCTAAACCAAATATGTATCTAAACAAAGGATAGTTTTTATAGCCACCCATTTTAAAGATCATGTCATTTCAAAACCTAGGACTGAGTCTGTATTCTGTTTGTGTTTGCTGACACTTGAGCTTCTGGATTTCTGAGGGCTGGTTGGTGAAGTCAGGGTCTAAATCCCAACATGTAGACATGTGTTGGGGACGTCCTAGCTGTATCACTGCTCTGGATGCACAGCCGATATTCTTATGGGAAACTGTTATTCTGCAAAATGGTACTCTGCAAATATATGCTACATAACCCACTCTTTATTCTATATAAGAAATAATAGCTTTGGGGTTTGAACTGAATCTTTTGAATCTTTTTCTGATTATGCTGTTTCAGATGTAAGCTCTTTAAAATTTGGAAATATTTTGATTTTGGAAATGTTCTTGATTCAGAATTGGTCAGATCCTGGATATGCCTGAGAAATGATCTACTGGTTTTAAATTAGAAAGTCTGAGGCACTATAAAGAGGATCTTGCATGCATGCACACTAAGTCCCTCCAGTTGTGTGCAACTCTTTGTGACCCTATGGACTGTAGCCCACCAGACTCCTCTGTTCATGGGATTCTCCAGGCAAGAATACTGGAGTAGGTTGCCATGCCCTCCTCCAGGGAAATCTTCCTGACTCAGGAATCAAACCTGAATATCTCTTGTGTCTCCTGCATTGGCCAGAGGGTTCTTTATCACTAACGCCTCTTGGGAAGCCCAAAGAGACTCTTAGGGCACATCTATACCTTAGGTCTAAAGTAAATCATATCAGGACCTTAACAAAGTGGTTAATCGGGGACTTCCCTGATGGTTCAGTGGTTAAAACTCTGTGTTTCCAATGCAGAGGGCACAGGTGCCCTGGTGGGGAAACTAAGATCTCACGTGCTATAGCCAAAAAAAAAAAAAGTGAGGGCAGTTAATCAGCCAGAAAAAAAAATTGTGCCCCTAATGTTGAAGAAATTGAATAATCTGCAAGTCTCTTTTCCAAATAGGGACAGTTAGAATTTATGAATATTTTGTCTTTGGGTTAAATATAAACGTGTTTTCTTCTGACAGAGGTAAATACAGAATCATTCTTCCAAAGAATTTGGATACCAGGTTGAGAACTTTAAATGAACTTAGCCAAAACTGCATAATGGAATAAAGAGAGATAACAGATGATCACTAGTGAACAGGGAGAGGGTAGGGAAGATTCTAGTAGATAAGACAGCAGATGCTAGTTAAATCAGGCCCCCGACAGGGGGGAAAAATGCTAAGCAAGACTGCTATAGGGGGTCCTGGAACTAGGGAAGCTTCTTCAGGGCCTTTTCTCTGTGGGTGATAATCTTTTTGCTTCCCCACATTCTTTCCTCCTTAGCATTTATTGAGGATAGGAGGAGCATACTTGAGTCAGCAAATGAAAAATCGCTAAATTTAGACACCCCAGCTCATTATAGCAGAGGTTCTCAACTCTAACAGCCCTTGTGATCCCCTTCAAAACATTTTGTTAATGTACTTTCCTGTCCAGTCATGACTTTCATAGGTAATACAATCTACTTACACCTGATATTTCTTTAAAACCTAGAATGTCAAGTTATAATATAAAAGAGAAATAAAAGACACTTAAAATAGTCTTTATTTTAATACGTAAATGCTTGTGAACAACTGCGTAGGAATCCAGACCTAATCCCCATGCCTGCGGCAGTTACCCAGGCAGGTGACCCCAGAGGACTTAATGTGCTGGGGTCTGCAACACTCGGAGCAGCATTTACGGTCATGAACTGACATCCTGAAACAGTGACTACTCTTGGTAAAGTCTCCAACAAAGCTAAGGACCATCTTCCCATAGTCAGCTAGAAAATTCAGAGCCTAATAAAATTGTGCAAAGTACAAACAAATCTTCTGCAGTTATACATGTAAAATGGAAGAAGTTCTAGGCTGCAAATGAGATGGCATTCATATATGTGATGTGCAGTGGGTCGTTTAAAAGCCATGAAGGATGCGGCTGGGAGGCTGATTCCTTGCTGTTTGGTGATGCTTATTCATTACAGGACATGCAGCCTCCTCAGCCCTGCCCACTAAGCGTAGGCAGTAAAAGTGAAAGTGTTAACCGCTCAGTCGTGTCTGACTCTTTGGGATGCCATGGACTGTAGCCTGCCAGCCTGCTCTGTCCATGGAATTTTCCAGGCAAGAATACTTGAGTGGGTTGACTTGCCCCCTTCCAGGGGATCTTCCTGACCCGGGGATCAAACCCATGTCTCTTGCATTGCAGGAGGATTCTTTCCTGTCTGAGCCACGGGTACTCCTCTCCTATAGTTATTTTGACAATCAAAAGCACCCCCCACAAATTTCCAAAACATCTCCTATGGGGCAGTTCCAGACCCCTTGGGAACCACTACACTCGGGAACCATTGCCCTGTATGTTCAATGAAGGCCCAGGAGATGGTGAGCTGGGAGGACTCTGCAGAAAACAGAACAAGAAGGGTGCAAAAGCCACTTAGGAGGCCAGTGCTGGCAGTGTGGGTCTGGGGCCCAGAAGCTGTCACAGTGATGGGATTGCTATAGTCCCGTCTGAGTACCCTGCCAGGGAGGTTGTGTGCTCTGCCACCATCCATCACTCTCCTGTGTCCTCATCTGCGCCCTGCTGGGAACCCTTGCTTGTTCTTTATCTGCTTTTTTTTTCCCCTCTAGTCCGCCAGTTGTGGTTATTGGATACACTGGGGCAGGGCGCGTGCAGCGCCTCCTCTTGAAGCTTTCATCAGGAGGATTACTTGCAGGAGTAGCAAGGCACCCAGGATTCTGACTATAAGCCCCTCTTGGGATGGCCTTTTGTTCTCAGATTAACATAAATGAAGAACACTGAATCTTTCTCTCTGAAAGAGGAATATGAATTTGCCAGCCAACGCATTCGCTTGCCTCACTTCCTCCTACCTATAGAGCAGGTAAAAGTTTTTCCATGTCTTTCCATGGCCACTGGTACACAGCATTCTAACATGAAGTGGGGCCTTTTCTTCCCTTGATAAGCTTTCTACATGTTCTTGTTCAAAGCAGTTTTGGGGGGATTTTTTCTTTTTTTTGTTTGTTTGTTTTCCCCCAAGTCAAACCTGTCAGGAAGCTGAAAACGAGCCACTGAGACCAAGACTCGTCAGTTTTTTCTGAATCTGTGCCTTTTTTCCTCCCTCCCTTTGCTGTGACTGACAGAACCCTAATCTCTGCCAGCCATTAGCTTTGCAGTGACCTTCACAAGGCTATAAGATGTGAAAAAGGCCCATGTAACTCGTATAAGATGAGTGGGTGTGGGAGACAAGTGTTCCTCCTGCGAAGCAGGAGTCTGAGGTTACCTGTGAGGCCAAGGCTGGTTTTCCTGGGAGGCCTCCCCACTGTTACTCCTGAAAGTGGCCGACACTCCCACGGCCTCTGGTCTTTCTCTAGATTGTGTTTCCTTAGCAGCCAAGGTCAGAATTCACCAAACCCATGCCTTTTCCTTTATGACCACATTCTCATACTTCTAAGCAAGATAATTAATTAACCCCCTCCCATTTAAAAATAATATTCTTTAAAAGAAAATCTTGTCCTGCTATCACAAGAATTATTTTGACTCAGGTGGCATTTCTTAAGGAAATGCAGTAACTGGGTATTTTTACTCAATAAAAATGGATTGCTTGGGCCCAGCTGGAGAGATATGTTCACTGGTTATAGCGATTTTGCAGAACAATCAGAGTTTTCTAATTGACACTTTAATTTATGGAGTCTTATCTTTCTCTAAGTACAACAGTATAAATAAATATGTATATTTATTTACATATACATGTAATAATAAATATTACATGTGTATATAATATTTACAGTATAATAAATTAATAAATTAAATAAACCTTACATTAATTTATTTAATATCATTGTTTATTTATTATTTGTCAAATAAATTAAATTAAATTATAGTATAATATAATAAATACTATAAATAAATTACAGTATAATAAATATGTATATTTCCCTAAGTACAACAGTATAAGTGAATATTCTCTTAAGAAATGAAAGTAGATGAACTGACATTTGTAAGTATTTTTCTGTTCCATAAATGATTATTTTCATACCTTCAGATTGTTTGAACTGATAAACTAGATACAGTAAGTCTCCTACATACGAATTCAAGTTGCAGACTTTCAAAGATGCAAGCCTGTATATCTATGTCCAATCACATGAGTTAGTTCACGTGTCTGGCATACAGTGTCACATACATGCATCCTCTACAAGCTGTTGTATTTTGTGTATTCTATATAGCATTGGGGCTTCCCAGGTGGCTCAGAGGTTAAAGCATCTGCCTGCAATGAGGGAGACCTGGGTTCCATCCCTGGGTTGGGAAGATCCCCTGGAGAAGGCATTTCGTTGAAGGCAACCCGCTCCAGTATTCTTGCTTGGAGAATCCCATGGACAGAGGAGCCTGGTGGGCTACAGTCCACGGGGTCGCAGAGTCGGACACAACTGAGCGACTTCACTTTCACTTTCATACAGTATTGTACATGAGCACAGTATCTTTATTGTATGCCCAGGATGTCATCTATGACAAGGAAAAAGAGTTACTACCCAGGCATGACTGGATCATTTTTTCAAGAAGGTCAGGAAGATCCGCTGGAGTAGGAAATGGCAGCCAACTCCAGTATTCTTGCCTGGAAAATTCCATGGACACAGAAGCCTGGTGGGCTACACTCTGTGGAGACGCAAAGAGTTGGACATGGCTATGGCTGAACATAGCGCAGCACAGATTCACACACACAGCACACATCCACCCAGCAAGGATGAGAACCCATGCCATCAACATCAGGCACGAGTGAGATGTCAGCTCACCCTCCATCTCCTATTGCTGACGATACTTCACGCCTACCATCTCCCACCTCCTCTCCCTCCTTCAGTCAGTAACTCTTCTTGCCAATTGCTTGATGCTGGCCTATTTATACCAGCTGTCATACTGTACTACTATAATTTCAAGGTATTGTACTATAAGATTAAAAATGTTTTATTTCTTGTGTTTGTTTTTTATGTATTTGTGTGAAAAGCATTATAAACCTATTATAGTAAGTAAGTACTATATAGCCAGTGGCCTAAGCTGAGTACCTAGGCTAACTTTGTTGGAACTGTGAACAAATTGAACTTACAATGAGCTCTTGGAATAGAATTTGTTCCTATGTAGGGCTTTGCTATATACAGCATGGCAAAATAGCAAATGGATATAGATTATTCTTCTAAAAACACATACTATCAAACGTGCCATCTCTGGGCATCATATGTAAAAACCTGGGCTCCCCTATGTTGCTCTTCAGGCAGACATGAAGCTTTTCTTTATCCTAAATGTGTGATGCCTAACTGGGAACACGTATTTATCTTATTTTTAAATTGAATCTTTGGTTCATAATTTTACTAATGAGATAATTAGCCATCCTTTTATTTGGAGTAGTTTTGATTACAGTCTCCAAATCCATCTAGAAGAGCTTAACTTATCCTTTTTCATCTTGAAAGCCTGCTTACCCTGCATCAAGTATGTGGTTTGGAAATCCATAGTACGTGCCATAAAGAAGAGAACAAACATTTTCGATGATTCTTTTGCTGACTTCTTAAAGCTATTGTTCGTGTTTTCACCACCACAATAACATATCAGGGCCGAAAAGCAAAAAGAATCAGACATTAACATCAGACATTTATTAAAAATGCCTAAAGATTCAGACATTTTATTCTTCAAAAATTAATCCATAAGCCTTCACAATAGTGCAATAAGAAAAAATACTAAGCGGAAATAGTGCAAATAGCAGGCAAGTTTTCTTAGGCCTCAGAAGTTACCTGAGCAACTACATTAGCCTGTTCCTGTTATCTATTGCTGGGTAATAAATGATCCCAGAATTCAGCACTCTAACACAGCCTCCTTATCCTGTTTATAAGGTTTTAGATCCCAAATTCTCAAGGGATTTGTCTGGGGAGTTCTCTTTTGGGGTCTCTCATTCAGTAACAGTGAGATGTCATCTGAAGTCATAGCCGTCTAAAGGTACAACTAGAAAGAGAAGACTCCTGAGAGTCCCTTGGATTGCAAGGAGATCAAACTGGTCAATCCTAAAGGAAATCAACCCTGAATATTCATTGGAAGGACTGATGCTAAAGCTGAAGCTTCAATACTTCGGCCACCTGATGTGAAGAGCCAAGTTACTGGAAAAGACGCTGATGCTGGGAAAGATTGAGGGCAGGAGGAGAAGGGGACAAAAGAGGATGGGATGGTTAGATGGCATCACCGACTCAATGGACATGAACTTGAGCAAACTCCGGGATATGGTGAAGGACAAGGAAGCCTGGTGTACTGCAGTCCATGGAGTCACAAAGAGTCAGACATGACTTACTGACTGAACAATAAGGAAGGATGTCCAAGGAGACTCCTCTCGTGGTGGCAGCTTATGCTGGCTGTGGGCTGAGAGCTCAGCCAAGCTGTTGACCACAGTGTCTGTAAGTGGTATCTGTACGTGCTGTGGGCTTGTCACAGCGTAGCAGCTGGATTCCAAGAAGGAATATCCAGAGAGGGAGTGTCCAGAGAGAGACTGTTCAGGAGGCCAAGGTAGAATCTGTGAGACTTTCCTGGACCTGGCCTCAGAAGTTATCAGCACCATCTTTGCCATATTGTATTGGTTACAAGCAAGTCATCATTGCCAGCCCATACTCAAGGGAGAGGGACTCAGACCGCACTTCTAGATGGGAGGAGCATCAGAGAATTTAAGGGTGTTGTTAATCTACTGTAGTTGGTGCTGGAAATATGTTTAAGATATGAAATAATCCACATTCTTTAATATGTAATCAATTATTCAATTTAATTATGCTCTGAAGCATTAGCTTAGGAAAATGGAAAGATTTTATGAGTTTCTTTTTTAAATATGTAAATACTTGACAATGAATGCTAAGTTCTTTTTAATACCTTTAGTCACTAACTAGTGGTCTACTGGCTGAACTTGCCTCAGGATGTTTTGTTTGACCTTCACAGTGTTTTCAAAAAGATGAGCCAACTTTTAAAAATAGGATTTCATACAAAACTCCAAATTTTCAGCTTTTTTGGAAAATGGAAAATTTGGGTCACAGAGGGCTTAAACTCCACTTGGCCAGTGCTTAGGCACAACTGAGTAGTATCTGTCCCCTTAGAAGGCATCAACTGTGTCAAAATCTAGAATTACATATCATTTTTTTTTCTCTGTGACTGCAAGGGTTTTTTTTCCTATGGTAGGACAATATGTTTGTATACTCAATCTTTAGTGAAAGTGAGAAAACAAAAGACAAAGAGAGTTGTATGTTTACAGAAATGATAGAACACATTTTTATGTGTGTAGAAGAGAAGAATATTCTTACATGTTCAACTTGCCAATGTCCCTGTCCACTTCAATTTTCCAGGTTACCTGGTTGATCTCTGTAGACATTTGAATTGCATCCCCTGCTTTAGTGACCAGAGGATAGATTTGCTTTGAATGCTTAGCAAGAGGCTCCTCAGAGTTTAGTGAGGGCCCAGAATATGCAGTTATGAGAGCAAGACTTTAAGACACTGGAACTCTAATGTTTACTCTGGCCGTTGTGGGATTATGGAATAAGACAGAGCACATCTGTAATAGATTAAAGACAGCTACAAATTCTTTGTCATTTTGCCCAAGGAGAGGTGGATTCTTTTTCTCCACACCCTTAAATCTATCTGTGTCTATGTCCACTTTAATTAACAGGATATGGATTTATGGATCCCAACTTTATTCAGTGGGTTATAATCATTTGCTATCATTTATTCGGTGCCCAGTTGTCTCGTTTTGCCAGAAGGGAGACTCTTCAAGTTGAATCCTCTGTCTGACTCCCTTTAAAGGGAAGAGATAAAAGCAAGGTGCTATAGCCAGATTGTTGAAGTAATTGGTCCATATTCTATCTCCATCACTTAATTGTAAAACCTTGGGCAAGTTACTTAACCTTTATCTACCTCGGCTTCCACATGAAGTATGTTCATATGAAAAATGAACATAATGATAGTGCGACTTCACAGGGTCATTGTGAGGATTAAATGAAAAAGCAGACATGAAAACCTGGACCAATTCTTTACATGAAGTGCTCAGTATGTTAGTTGTGTTATCTTTTTAAATTTCTTGCTTTTCACTGGAAATGGTGGGCTGAAACATTTTTCTCCACAAAGCTGTTCTGAGGGTTACATTGGGTAATGTGAGTGCGCTACATAAGAGATACTCTCAAAATGTTAACTACCTTGCCTTTCCCCTCTGCAAAGAGGAGGAATAAATACAAAGTTCTGTTAGAGAGGAAAGAGTGTTTTAGTGCAGTCTCATTGTTGGGAGGCCTTATTTTATTCCCGAACACAGCTCCCCAAAGTGAAAGCGAAGACAGAATTTCCTTAAATCTCTAGTCTGTATGTAGGTGCACGGCTGATGGTGGAAAACCTCAGTTCAGTTCAGTTCAGTCGCTCAGTCTTGTCCGACTCTTTGCGACCCCATGAATCGCAGCATGCCAGGCCTCCCTGTCCATCACCAACTCCTGGAGTTCACTCAGACTCATGTCCATCGAGTCCGTGATGCCATCCAGCCATCTCATCCTCAGTTGTCCCCTTCTCCTCCTGCCCCCAATCCCTCCCAGCATCAGAGTCTTTTCCAATGAGTCAACTCTTCGCATGAGGTGGCCAAAGTACTGGAGTTTCAGCTTTAGCATCATTCCTTCCAAAGAAATCCCAGGGCTGATCTCTTTCAGAGTGGACTGGTTGGATTACCTTGCAGTCCAAGGGACTCTCAAGAGCCTTCTCCAATGCCACAGCTCAAAAGCATCAATTCTTCAGCACTCAGCCTTCTTCACAGTCCAACTCTCACATCCATACATGACTACTAGAAAAACCATAGACTTGACTAGACGGACCTTAGTTAGCAAAGCAATGTCTCTGCTTTTGAATATGTTATCTAGGTTGGTCATAACTTTCCTTCCAAGGAATAAGTGTCTTTTAATTTCATGGCTGCAGTCACCATCTGCAGTGATTATGGAGCCCCCAAAATTAAAGTCTGACACTGTTTCCACTCTTTCCCCATCTATTTCCCATGAAGTGATGGGACCGGATGCCATGATCTTCGTTTTCTGAATGTTGAGCTTTAAGCTAACTTTTTCACTCTCCTCTTTCACTTTCATCAAGAGGCTTTTTAGTTCCTCTTCACTTTCTGTCCTAAGGGTGGTGTCATCTGCATATCTGAGGTGATTGATATTTCTCCCGGCAATCTTGATTTCAGCTTGTGTTTCTTCCAGTCCAGTGTTTCTCATGATGTACTCTGCATAGAAGTTAAATAAGCAGGGTGACAATATACAGCCTTGACGTACTCCACTGGTGGAAAACCTAGTGCCTTAGGAAAAGCATTCTTCCTGCTCTTTCTTCTCCCCTCGCCTCCTCCTTAAACACAGTAATTCATTTGCTTTTTCCTGTGATATGCATATGAAATCATTTCAGAATTAATGTAGCAAGACCACTGACAACAAAATATTTTATTAAAGGTGTGTAGCCAAATATACCTATTTCCCCCTATATTTGCAGTTAAAATCATTTGTTTTTCTTTGCAGTCAAAAGAAAATATGGATACAATTGACTGCATACCTGAAAAGAAAAAATTTGCCTGACAGAAAATGAAATAAGCAAAGTCAAAAGACAAAAGAGAGACTTCCATGGTGATCCTGTGCCTAAAGCACCATGCTTCCATTGCAGAGGGCAATGGTTCTACCCCTGCTAAGGGAACTAGATCCCGCATGGCTACAACTAAGAGTTTGAATGCCGTAACTAACAGGCACAGCCAAATAAACAAATAAAACTGAGTAAATATTTTTTTCAAAAGAAAAAAAATTGGCAGAAATATTTTTAAAAAATGGAGGCTGTATTTTATTGAAAACTAAAGTAAGGATAATTTTTCGTTTTAAAAAAAGCAAGGATAATTCAGCATATAGAATCAGGAGCCCCAAGGGTAGAGTTAAGAGTCATAGTCAATTTTACACAGGAAGTAGAATTGGACTCAGACTGGAAAAACGTGCCCAACTAAACGGCAGAATTACTTTTGAACAATGATTTCTGTGTGCCTCCATTTTCTTTCTTTTTGAACAGGAGTGTTTGTAGGAGTTATATCTGTCCTACTATTATATGGGCTAAGTAACTTTCTCTGAAATTCATGTGGTCAATACATGAACTGTGAACTTCCAGATGTTCAAGGTGGTTTTAGAAAGGGCAGAGGAACCAGAGATCATATTGCCAATATCTGCTGGATCATCAAAAAAGCAAGAAAGTTCCAGAAAAATATCTATTTCTGCTTTCTTGACTATGCCAAAACCTTTGACTATGTGGATCATAATAAACTGTGGAAAATTCTGAAAGAGATGGAAATACTGGACCACCTGACCTGCCTCTTGAGAAACCTGTATGCAAGTCAGGAAACAACAGTTAGAACTGGACATGGAAAAACAGACTGGTTCCAAATAGGAAAAGGAGTATGTCAAGGATGTATATTGTCACCCTGCTTATTTAACTTCTATGCAGAGTACATCATGAGAAATGCTGGACTGGAAGAAGCACAAGCTGGAATCAAGACTGCCAGGAGAAATATCAATAACCTCAGATATTCAGATGACACCACCTTTATGGCAGAAAGCGAAGAGGAACTAAAGAGCCTCTTGATGAAAGTGAAAGAGGAGAGTGAAAAAGTTGGCTTAAAGCTCAACATTCAGAAAACGAAGATCATGGCATCTGGTCCCATCACTTCATGGGAAATAGATGGGGAAAGAGTGGAAATAGTGTCAGACTTTATTTTTGGGGGCTCCAAAATCACTGCAGATGGTGACTGCAGCCATGAAATTAAAACATGCTTACTCCTTGGAAGGAAAGTTATGACCAACCTAGATAACATATTAAAAAGCAGAGACATTACTTTGTCAACAAAGGTCTGTCTAGTTAAGGCTGTGGTTTTTCCAGTAGTCATGTATGGATGGGAGAGTTGGACTGTGAAGAAAGCTGAGCACCAAAGAATTGATGCTTTTGAACTGTGGTGTTGGAGAAGGCTCTTGAGAGTCCCTTGGACTGCAAGGTAATCCAACGAGTCCATCCTAAAGGAGATCAGTCCTGGGTGTTCATTAGAAGGACTGATGCTGAAGCTGAAACTCTAGTACTTTGGCCACCTGATGTGAAGAGCTGGCTCATTTGAAAAGACCCTGATGCTGGGAAAGATTGAGGGCAGGTGGAGAAGGGGACGACTGAGGATGAGATGGCTGGATGGCATCACCGAATCGATGGACATGGGTTTGGGTGGACTCCGGGAGTTGGTGATGGACAGGGAGGCCTGGTGTGCTGCGGTTCATGGGGTCGCAAAGAGTTGGACACGACTGAGCGGCTGAACCGAACTGAAGATCAAGAGACATTTCACATGGGGAACTGTACTTGAGGAACTTCAAAGGGCTTCCTCTCTTTGGTCATGTGCTTTCATTTCTCTTGGGTAAATATCTAGGCGTGGGATGATTTAATCACATAGTAGATGTACGTTTAACTTTGGAAGACTCTTAACTTCCTGGGAAATTTTTCCAAGAATTTGCTTTAGGTAATGAGATCCCGGATCTGAGGCCTGAGCTCAGTGTCATCAAGGGATAAGACTCTGAGGGTCTCAGAGTAGGACAGGGTGCATATTTAATGTGTGAGAAATGTGAATTATTGGGCCAGAGATTGGACTGCGGTATGATAGATCATATTTCCCCAAAAATAGCTTCAACAGTAATCCTCCTTCCACAGGCTCTACCAGAATTTACTACTCCTCAAAGTTGAAAAGGTTTAGTCACTCTGTCGTGTCTGACTCTTTGTGACCCCATGGACTGTATAGCCCACTCAGCTCTTCTGTCCATGGGAGTCTCCAGGCAAGAATACTAGAGTGAGTTGCCATTGTCTTCCTCAGGGGGTCTTCCTGACACAGGGATCAAACCCAGGTCTCATGCAATGAAGGCAGATTCTTTACTGTCTGAGCCACCAGGGATGCCCACTCCTCATAAAAAAGAAGAATCTATTTCCCCTTTCCTTGAACCCAGGTGTGCCTTTGTGACTGCCTCAGTTACCAGGGTTTGGTGGAAGTGACACTATGTGATTTCCAAGCTATAAAAGACGATGCAGCTCCTGCCTGATCTCTCAGGACACTTGCCTTTTGAATCCAGTCACTAGATGGGAAGCTCAGGTCACTTGCAATGGTTCAGATGGAGAAGAACAGAGCCTCCAGTACTCCACTCAGACTGAGCTCCTAGCTGACAGTCAGTACCACTTGTCACCATGTGAATGAGCCGTCTTGGGATCTGAGCCTCTAGCCCTCAATGGAGTCATCCCAGCTGCTCCCGCATGGAGCAGACATGAGCCTCCCAACTGGGTAGTGAAAGTGAAAGTCACTCAATCATATCTAACTCTTTGCGACCCCATGGACTATACAGTCCATGGAATTCTCCAGGCCAGAATACTGGAGTAGTTAGCCTTTCCCTTCTCCAGGGCATCTTCTCAACCCAGGGATCAAACCCAGGTCTCGCACACTGCAGGCGGGTTCTTTACCAACTGAACCACAAGGGAAGCCCAAGAGTACTAGAGTGCATAGCCTATCCCTTCTCCAGAAGATCTTCCCAACCCAGGAATCAAACCAGGGCCTCCTGCATTGCAAGCAGATTCTTTACCAACTGAGCTATCAGGGAAGCCCTCAACTGGGTGAAGTCCACAACTGGGCAGTGAAGTCCTGCCCAATTTGCAGAACCTCAAACAGATTAAATGATTTTATTTAGCTTTATTTATTGTAAGTCACTGAATTTCCTTTGGGCACTGCTTTTAAATCTTAAATTTTTTATTCAGAAAGAATTGATATATAATAAGCTATATATATTTAAAGTGTCCAATTTGACAAGTTTTGACATATTGTACCATTGTATACCTGAACCACTGTATACCTGTAAAGCCCTCAGGCTTTATCTACAATTAGATAATGAACATATCTGTTACTCCTAAAAGAAGGTTTTTTCTTTTTTTGTGCTCCTCCATAGTCTCTCCCTCTGGTCTCCCATCCCAACCAACCAAACACTGATCAGCTTCCTGTTACTTTAGACTTGTTTACATTTTCTAGAATTGTAAAATGGACTCATATAATATGTATTGTTTTTTGTCTGTCTTCAGTCACTCAGCATTATTATTTCAAAATTCATTCATGTTATTGGGTGTACTAAGAGTTGATTCCTTTTTATTTTTATTACTCGAATAGTAATATATTATATGAATCTACCACAAATTCTTTATCCATTCACATGTGGTAGGACGTTTTCATTGTTTCCAGTTTTTACTGATTAAAAGCTAAAGCTGCTATGAACATTTATAGTTCTTTGCATTGCTTATGCTTTCATTTCTCTGGAGTAAGTAGGTGGGAATAGAATGGCTGGATGGTAGTGTATGTTTAATATGTTAAGGAGCTACCAAATGTTTTCCACTGCTTTTCAAAGAGGTTATACCTTTTTATTCCCACTAGCCATGAGAAAATAAGAATTCTAATTGCTCTAATTCTGTGTCAAAACTTAGTATAGTCAGTTTTAAATTTTTAGGTATTTCAGTATTTATGTAGTCTAATCCACTAAGTTTTGGAGTGATTTGTTATGTAGCAATAAATAGCAGGTGGCTCAGTGTTAAACAATCCCCCTGCCAATGCAGGAGACTTGGCTTGCTTCCCTGAGTCGGGAATATCCCTGGGGGAAGGAAATGGTAACCCACTTCAGTATTCTTGCTATAATCCATGGACAGAAGAGCCTGGTGGGCTACAGTCCCAGGGGTCACAAAGAGTTGGACACGACTGAGCAACTAAAAAACAAACAAAAAAAAAACAATAAATAACTGGCATGGGATGGAAAAACCACTCCCCCAGGTTGAATATAAATGTAAACTATTTTTAAGTGCATAAAAACTGTATTTGTTGATGTCCTTTCATATCTAGAAGCATTAAAACGTGTAACTGAGGAAAAGAGCTTTGTGCCCAAAATTCAAATATTATATTATGCTATTATAAAGTGTTACAGAGTTTATACGCTTAATCATTAACGGGTCATTGAAAGTTTTGAGATATAGCAAGATGTTAGAATGATGACATCAATTAACTTTCAAACATTGTCAGTTCAGTTCAGTTCAGTGGCTCAATCATGTCTGACACTTTGCGACCCCGTGGACTGCAGCACGCCAGGCCTCCCTGCCCATCACCAACTCCCTGAGTTTACTCAAACTCATGTCCATTGAGTCACTGATGCTGTCCAACCATCTCATCCTCTGTTGTCCCCTTCTCCTCCCGCCTTCAATCTTTCCCAGCATCAGGGTCTTTTCCCAGCATCAGTTCTTCACATCAGGTGGCCAAAGTACTAGAGTTTCAGCTTCAGCAACAGTCCTTCCAATGAATATTCAGGACTGATTTCCTTTAGGATGGACTGGTTGGATCTCCTTGCTGTCCAAAGGACTCTCAAGGGTCTTCTCCAACACCACAGTTCAAAAGCATCAATTCTTTGGTGCTCAGCTTTCTTTATAGTCCAACTCTCACATCCATACATGACTATTGGAAAAACCTATAGCTTTGACTAGATGGACCTTTGTTGACAAAGTAATGTCCCTGTTTTTAAATATGCTATCTAGGTTGGTCATAGCTTTCCTTCCAAGGAGCAAGTGTCTTTTCATTTTATGGCTTCAATCACCATCTGCAGTGATTTTGGAGCCCAAGAAAATAAAGTCTCTCACTGTTTCCACTGTTTCCCCATCTATTTGCCATGAAGTGATGGGACCAGATGCCATGATCTTAGTTTTCTGAATGTTGAGTTTTAAGCCAACTTCTTCACTCTCCTCTTTCACTTTCATCAAGAGGCTCTTTAGTTCTTCTTTGCTTTCTGCCATAAGGGTGCTGTCATCTGCATATCTGAGGTTATTGATATTTGTCCCAGCAATCTTGATTCCAGCTTGTGCTTCATCCAGCCCACATTTCACTTGCTGTACTCTGCATAGAAGTTAAATAAGCAGGGTGAAATATATAGCCTTGACGTACTCTTTTCCCAATTTGGAACTAGTATGTTGTTCCATTTCCAGTTCTAATTGTTCTTCCTGAACTGCATACAGATTTCTCAGGAGGCAGGTCAGGTGGTCTGGTATTCCCATCTCTCTCAGAATTTTCCACAATTTGTTGTGACGCACACAGTCAGAGGTTTTGGCATAGTCAATAAAGCAGAAGTGGATGTTTTTCTGTAACTCTGTCACTTTTTCAATGATCCAGCAGACATTGGCAATTTGATCTCTGGTTCCTCTGCCTTTTCTAAATCCAGCTTGAACATCTGGAAGTTCATGGTTCACGTATTGCTAAAGCCTGGCTTGGAGAATTTTGAGCATTACTTTGCTAGCATGTGAGATGAGTACAATTGTGCAGTCGTTTGAGCATTCTTTGGAATTGCCTTTCTTTGGGACTGGAATGAAAACTGACCTTTTCAAGTCTTGTGGCCACTGCTGAGTTTTCCAAATTTGCTGACATATTGAATGTAGCACTTTCCCAGCATCATCTTTTAGGATTTGAACTGGAATTCCATCACCTCCATTAGCTTTGTTGTGATGCTTCCTATGGCCCTCTTGACTTCGCATTCCAGGATGTGTGGCTCGAGCTGAGTGATCACACCATTATGGTTATCGAGGTCATGAAAATCTTTTTTGTAGAGTTCTTTTGTGTATTCTTGCCACCTCTTCCTAATAGCTTCTGCTTCTGTTAGGTCCATAACATTTCTGTTCTTTATTGAGCCCATCTTTGCATGAAATGTTCCCTTGGTATCTCTAGTTTTCTTGACGAGGTCTCTAGTCTTTCTCATTCTATTATTTTCATCTATTTCTTTCCATTGATCACTGAGGAAGGCTTTCTTATCTCTCCTTGCTATTCTTTGGAACTCTGCATTCAAATGGGTATATCTTTCCTTTTCTCCTTTGCCTTTCACTTCTCTTCTTTTCTCAGTTATTTGTATGGCCTCCTTAGACAACCGTTTTGCCTTTTTGCATTTCTTTTTCTTGGGGATGGCCTTGATCCCTGCCTCTTGTACAATGTCGTGAACCTCCATCCATAGTTCTTCAGGCACTCTATCAGGTCTAATGCCTTGACTCTATTTCTCACTTCCACTGTATAATCATAAGGGATTTGGCAAACACCCTCTTCCAACAACACAAGAAAAAAACTCTACACATGGACATCACCAGCTGGTCAATACCAAAATAGATTGATTATATTCTTTACAGCCAAAGATGGAGAAGCTTTATACAGTCAACAAAAACAAGACTGGGATCTGACTGTAGCTCAGATCATGAACTCCTTATTGTCAAATTCAAACATTGTAGTCAACAAAAAAGGAAGCCTGGTGTATGAAATAAGTAGTTCATTGGTTTTGATCCCCTTCTCTCAGTCTTCTTCAAATGATATTCCCCACTCGGTATTTTTGAGAGTCCCCATGGGGTGTCTTTACATGTGTTGTATAGCTAGTCTGGGCAGGTGATGGCTTCTCCCTCCATTGGCTGTCTCCAGGCAATGAGTCACCAATGCAATGGGAATATCATGTTCTTCTAGAATACTAAAGTGCTTGGTATTGAGGTGTCTAGATGGAAGGAAACCTTTTTTGTGCTTGCTGTGGGAGGGATCGCCAAGCATAGTTGCCTGTGCTACACACGCTTGTAAATTTTCCCTTTGGCATTCTTTATTAACATCTCACATGCTCTTCTGCCCTCTGCCTTCTTAGGACCCAACCATGAGTCAAGCGTGGGGCAAGAGTAGGAGACACTTCCAACGAACAACAGACACAGAGCTGCGGTCATTCTCACATACCTCCTTCTCTGTCATGGGGTCAGGCTCAATCTGCCTGGATCCTTCTCGAAGGATGAGGTATTACCCAAAATGTTCCCCTTCTCACTTTTAAGACAAAAACATGTCAGGTAGGGTTGCCCCAGCTATTTGTCAAATATGCCCAGACATGTTTGACTCTCAGCAGGTTCTTAACCACAGATTGAACTGATACAACCTCCTCCCCAACCTGGTGATGAATCAGAGTGACTCTACTGCACTTATGCAATCTCTGTTCAATGCTCTTGTTTTGTGATAGATTTTTAAATTGATGTTTAGCTTAACTTTCTTGTTTCCTCAGAGTAGACCATCCCAAACAACTTCCTCTCTCTCTGCCCCAAACCCTTTTCTCCCATGGTTTTTGTTTCTCTTACTTTCTCTTCATTTGGATGGTTTTCTTGTCCTTTCCGCATTTTAGCAGCATGCAATAAAAATGTGAATGTGCTGAGATGCTAAGTAAACCCCATGTGAACAAATAAAAATCATGGCTTCTACATATGTTTTCCTCTCTCAATTCTGCTGCTTAAATTGAAAATGTAAACATCTTGATCAGAAACTTTTCAGTTGGTTATCTTTAGCCCTTCATGATTAAAACTGTAAGCTCAACATGCTTTCTCAAGTGCCCTTGGAAAGAGAGCTACTCTATTATGTCCCTCTCACGGTACCCCCCTCCCCAACCCTCCACACATTAGGCGAACAAAAGCCTGAATGGATAGGGTTTGCACCCGGATTTCAGGAGGCTGTGATTATGTCTCTGAAATTTGAAAAAAGAATCCCACATTTGACAGAAATTGTTAAGAGTCTACAATTAACAAATAGATCTGGCATTAGTGTTTTTCTAATCAAAATCTATTGTTCTGCCGATGCGCACTGCTGTTGTATTAACTGACAGTGGTTGCCCTTCCAGGAGGCCTGCAGAGAGCGCGGTGCACGGGAGAGGTAAGTGTGCTTTCACGCTCATGTCCCAGTCTGTCAGATCCCTCCAGAACCACACAATTCATCTCCTGCCCTCTAGAATAATGATACCAATTTGTCCCTCATGTTGAGCGATGACCCTTTCTTTCCTGAAGTCTTTAAAGGAAAGAGAGAGAGAAAAAAAAAAGATTAAGTTCTCATTGAACTAGAAAAACAAAACAAATCAGAAGTCTGCTCCACTGGAGCCAGAAGGCCCCTTGTGGGTGGTGTTCCCAGCAGAGGTAGCAAAGTTTGCCATTTCCAGTTCAATCCACGACAATCATGGCAGACAATAGAACACTGTGGAAGTCTTCAGCAAGGTGGAGGATTAATCTAATAACATCATTCGTTTAATGAAATAGTGACTTCAGATGTTCTTTTATGAAAATGTGGCAATGACAAAGTTTATGAATGGAAAGGCCTTAATAAGCCAGTAACCTCCCTAACGTT
The DNA here is from genome assembly GCF_001704415.2 of Capra hircus. NCBI lineage: Eukaryota > Metazoa > Chordata > Mammalia > Artiodactyla > Bovidae > Capra > Capra hircus. Next base: position 113,230,848 of record NC_030809.1, on the reverse strand, counting down.
TTAAAAAGCATTGATTCAAATGCAGTAACCACTGCAGATGAAAAAGTCAAAGGGGAAATCCTCAGGTGTTTTGTTTAAATAAAACTTGCAAAAAAAAAAAACAACCAAAAACCAGGTCATCTGTACATTAATTTTTATTTTCTGGGACAGCCTGAGTAGCGAATATGTCAAAATTAAAAAAAAAAAACAACTGGGGACTTCCCTGGTGGTTCAGTAGCTAAGACTCTGTGTTCCCAACGCAAGGAGTGCAAGTTTGATCCCTGGTAGGGGAACTAAAAAATCCGCAACTGAAAATCTCACAGACTGCAACGAAGATGGCAGATCTTGAGTGCCACAACTAAGACTCGGCACAGTCAAAATAAATAAATAAATTTTATTTTTTAAAGAAAGCATTTTATTTAAAAAATAGGAATCTTAAAATACGCATCTATCTTCCAAACCTCCATTTGACCATGTGGCAGTCATGTCAGAGTTCCCCCCCACGTCTTTCCGAAAAGATGATTTTGAGGGTTTGCATCACCAGAGGGTCCTTGGCTGCTTTTTTCCCTTCTTTGTCATCACCCACGACTGTCAGTTGTTGTGAGTTGCCCCTGGGTCACCCTCATTTGTACCCACGATGGCACCTTCACACCTAGGAGGCTTTCTAGACTCCTTTGGGGACCCTCCCTCTGGCACACAGAAAGTCATCCACTGCTCACACCATGCTCAGGGCAGCTCCCCCAAGTCCATCTGCCTAGCCAGGCTGCCCCACCATTTCTGTTCTCCTTCTCCCACCCCATGATGCCCTTGGGGGCGGGCAACTTGGAGTCTCACTACTGCTGAAGGCTTCATTTTGGAATGAATGGGACCCAGGTCCTACCTGCTCCAGGTCCAACTCTAAATTCTTATGGTTTCTATTCTTCTACTCTTTCCCTGGGGCTCAGCCTAGTGAATGGTAAGTCAGAAGGGAACAGCAGATTTAATTCTCTTGAGGTGTGTGTTCCCAGGAGAGCACAGGGCCTTGTTTTACATCCTTACACATTCACCAAGTTCAGAGTCATCTCAGCAATGAGGTTCTATGAAGCGAAACCCAAGGCTTTTGAAACTCAGTAGCCTTTTCTCTCCTTGCCCCTCAGTCTCCAAGACAACAAATGGTCTAGGCCGAAGAGGGGCAAGATAGGATACAAGAGGGGGTTCATATCTCACGGTATCATCTCACCTCAGAAGGACATGGTGTCTGTTGTTCCTGCCATTATATCAGAATTCATTCCCTGAGATTTTGGAATTGGCATTGTGAACATGCCTCTCCTGGGGCTGGCCTTTCAAATGGAAGAAATATCAAAATTCCTGAAAGAAAACTCACGAACATTTTAAGCATACATTTTTGAAAGGAAACTAGATCACATAGCCACCTTCACTTTCACCGTCTGGAGTGTGGTATGGCCGTATGCCACCATGTGGATGAGTGGCAGATAAAGCTGGTAGAAGAGGACAGAACATGCCACCTACGGAGCTGACGGCACACCCCCTCCTGGCTCCAGGCCCAAGAGCAGCTGCGTGCCAGTTCCCTAGCTTAAACGAAGAAGGAGCAGCGGGAGAGGGAGAAGGTGTTTGTCTATTTGCAATGGTTTTTGAAGGATGAATAGGAGTTCGCCAGACAGACATGGGAAGGAAAGACATAGAGCAAAGCAGCCCTGCCCCTAATGTTTTACCACAGGGCTCGAAACAGGAGTACAAAGAGAGGCCCCAGTGCTATATATTTTAATACTTAAAAGTTATAAATCAAGCTCTTCAACTCTTTGCAAGCCTAAGACTATACAGTCCATGGAATTTTCCAGGTCAGAATACTGGAGTGGGTAGCCTTTCCCTTCTCCAGGGGATATTCCTGACCCAGGAATCAAACCAGTGTCTCCTTCATTGCAGGTGGATATTCTACCGGCTGAGCTACCAGGAAATCCCCCATAAATCAAGCTGCTGCTGCTGCTTCTAAGTCACTTCAGTTGTGTCTAACTCTGTGCGACCCCATAGACGGCAGCCCACCAGGCTCCCCCGTCCCTGGGATTCTCCAGGCAAGAACACTGGAGTGGGTTGCCGTTTCCTTCTCCAATGCATGAAAGTGAAAAGTGAAAGGGAAGTCGCTCGGTTGTGTCCGACTCTTAGCGACCCCATGGACTGTAGCCCACCAGGCTCCTCCATCCATGGGATTTTCCAGGCAAGAGTACTGGAGTGGGGTGCCATTGCCTTCTCCATAAATCAAGCTAATAAGCTGTTAAAGAAAATATAATCCACTCAATTTATAATTACTGGGAAGACCAAGTTCAAATTTTGAATTCTAGCCCCCTGAGGGCATGGGGTGAGCTGGTCGCCATGTCCTGGTGCTCCTTCCTAGGAGCCTCTTTCCTTCTTTCCCTGTCTTCCAGCTCTATCCTGTGACAAGGTCTTTGTGTGCCATGTGTGGACACTTTGGTTTTACCCTAGCCCTTCTTCAAGCAGTGCCTCATAGCCGCCCTCCCATTAGGAGTGGTCAGGCTGATGGTATGGGCTGCCCTCTGGAGGAGGCACATGGGAAGAGATCCACAGTGGCCCTAGAAAGAGGCTTGGGTCCTTTGGACAGGCAACTTGGGAGCCCTGGGCACGAGGAGTGTGATCTAGAAGGGAAAGTGTGACGTCTGAGCAGGCATATAATCCACAGACTGCCTTCCTGGTGGAGGAGAGGGTCAGAGCAAGAGCCTCCTAAAACACAGGAACCTAGACAGGTTTTTCTTGCACAGCCGAAGGACAATTTTGCCCCCAAAACACCAACCAAAAAAAAAAAAAACTTGACTGAAGTTGTCAAAGAACATGGTGGCTAGGAGAAATGTTAAGAAATTCAATGTAGCCCAAACATGGATTATTTGTAGCAAGGGGCAGGAGATAAAAGTAGGGCAAGAACCAAGAGGGGAGGGATGGGGATGGTGGGGGAGGCAGGCTCAAGAGAGAATGAATTTTTGTGTACTTATAGCTGATTCATTTTGTTGTACAGCAGAAAGTAACACAATATTGTAAAACAATTATACTCCAATTAAAAAAAAATAGGATAAGATAGTAAAGGGCATGGTGGGTAGTATGGATTTTGTGGTGGGCAAGGGATATTTTTAAGCACGAGAATTTTGTTTATTATTTATTTTATTTGTATTTTCTTCTTTTAACTGCACTGTGCTACATGCGGGATCTTAGTTTCTCTATCAGGGATCGAACCTGAGCCCTTTGCATTGTAAGCTCCGAGTCCTAACCGCTGGACCGCCAGGGGAGTCCCGTGCTAAGTATTTCTTAGGAGGAAAAGACCAGAGACAAATGGAATCAAGACGGTGGGAAGAACTTGAAGGTTACTGTGACTTTTGGAAGTTAGAGAAGGTCTGACTGCCTGAACTGAGGAGTAAGTGGGAAAGAGCAGATTCAGGAAACATTTCTGGAGTATAATTGACAAGGTTTTGTAAGAGCCCAGCTTGGGGCTTCCTTGGTGGCTCAGATGGTGAAGCATCTGTCTGCATTGTGGGAGACCTGGGTTCCATCCCTGGGTTGAGAAGATCCCCTGGAGAAGGGAATGGCAACCCACTCCAATATTCTTGCCTGGAGAATTTCATGGCCAGAGGAGCTTGGTGAGCTATTGTCCATGGGGTTGCAAAGAGTCAGATATGGCTGAGTAACTAACACTTTCACTTTGACAGCCTGAAAGGCTCTTGTGCTCACAGTACATTGCCCTGTAAAGTCACATGTTGGACATGCTCAGTTTGAGGCTCTACGATCCTGAATCCATCCTGTGATTGAGGATGACAATAGAAATTACAGCCACAGAGCTTTGAAATCTGTATCCCGCATGTAAATCTAGGGAAAAAGTGGTATGGGAGCATTTTGGAGAATTTCTTATAAAAGAAGTTTGCCTTTTCAACGCCTCCATTTTGTAGGTGCCTGATTGCCAAGAGGAAGCTTTAGAATAAGCAATTTTGTTTTGAGGTCTGCTTCTGTTATTCATATAAGAAACCCAGGCCTTCCTCTTTGGGAAAATGTAGCTCATGTAGTGGATACAAATTATAATTATTTTTTTGAGCAGCAATAGTGATTTTAGTGTGGTAGCACATCCTTTGCAGACATCTTTAAAGGTGAAAATGTCTCCATAGGCATCTTTTTCAGTGTTGGCCCACAACTCTGATATTTTAAGAGAGGCTGCAAGCAGTTGAGGTTTGTCAGCTCTTTCAATGTCCTCACAAAGAGTAAGATGACTGAAAATTTCCTGCGTTGTATATAATTTGTGAAACCAAAGCCTGGACTAGAACTGGATTCCCAAGAACTTAAGGTTAGAAATTTCAAATTTAACAAGCCGTTGTAAATTGACCATTGAGAAGTGGACATGCTACATATTCTAGCTAGTGCTCTGAACTGCTCATTTTTCAAGGGGCTTATTTCCCCCAATAACATTTTCTTGTTTTTTTTTTTCTTACCTTTCTGCTTGTAGCAATAAAATGGCATGTTGTTATTTTTCAAGTTGCAGGGATTAATGCTCATTTTCTGGTTAATTAAAATCTTTTAAATAAAAACACTCCAAGTTCAGAGCATTATTGTACTCATTACCATTTCTGCAGTATCTTTGCAGCTCAGCTATTATGCCAGGCTGCAGTAATTTCAATACAGCCCTTTTATTGTTTGTCTTTATTGAAGACTTTGTGCTCATTACTGGATTGTCTCCTGACAGCCCAGAACACTCCCCCAGACTCTCCTCCTGCACTCTGTGAAACCTATTTTGCATTTGCAAGTGTTTGGGCCTTCCAGGATCAGATAAGTGACTGTATTCAAGGAGAATTAAAAATTTGGAGGGGGTGGTTGTATAATCTCTTAACATAGAAACTCCACTTGGTCTTTAAATATCCCTCCATATGTCATTTTTTTAGTGTGAAAAGCCTTATTGGATTAGAATTGTCTTAATTCTAGGGTGAAAAAGAATGGTAAAAATAATTATACTCAGAATGCATCAATGATACTTATGTATTCATCTTAAAAATACAATATACTATGAGTCTGAAATATTTACTACTTACTTTTGGAGATGTTGCCCCAGTGGACTGTGCGTGCTTCATCATATATTGAGGGAGCTTTTGCTCTGCAAACACTCATTGTTTGCTGATGGAAGTTCCTACTCCTCTCATCTCTGTCCATTTTCTGCTGGACAGAGCACCTCTCTATCGTATTTAATAGGCCGTTACTGTCTCGCAGGGCACTTTTCTAGGCCTGTTCAGTATGAGTGGGAGGATTCACTTTGACATGCTTGTAGCCCACTCCAACTTTGGTGACTTGCGGAAGTAGCTTACACTCGACAGAAAAACCATTTCATGCTCAGATTATTCTTAGCAAGAGGCTACATCTACTTTTGAAGAAAAATGAATTTAGAGTATCTCTATGGGTTTGCTGATAGCAGATAGCTTGAAATACACACACACACACACACACACACACACACACACACACACACACACACACACACACATGTGTAGTAGATTTGAAGTGGGGCAGGTCACCTGCCCTTGAATTTGTATTCTGCCTCTCTCAATGGCCGAAGAGGGGCTCCTACACAGATACTTTCTGTGGGATTGTACTCGAACCTGAAGGCCCTCTACCTACATGCCTGCAAGTATGCTGCTGGCCAGGGCTTCCAGGGGCTCTGCTGACTCCTGAAGGGCCCTCTCTGGCTCTCCCCCAATCAAGCTGTCGCCTCCATGGAGCATCTTAGGTGAGACCTGACTGGAAGGCAGGAGATGGTTGTGTTGCTAAGGGAGAATCAGTGGCGGCTTGGCCCATATTTTGACCATCTCTAAATTCCTTGATTTCTTTTCATTTGCACACTCTATATCAGACCATTCCCAGACTCTGTCCCTGCTTTAGCTTTTGCTCTGTCTCACTACCCCAAACAGTGAATATATAATCATCGAAAAAAAAAATATCCAGCAAAACGAACACGCCTTTTTCTCATTTCCCCACCTGTGTGGTAGTATCGATAACACTCATTTCACGTCTATTCTGCTAGCTTAGATCTCTCTTCACAGAGCGTTTCCCTTGGAATTCTACAGATCCATTTAATGACTCAACAAACACTTATTAACACCTACGGTGTGCCAGGCATTGAGCTGGACCCTGGCCCTGCAACAGGAATTGAAGGGACAGTCCCTGCCCTCCTGGAGGCTGCAGACTGGAACTCAAGTGCAAACGTGAGGACAGCATATGGCTCCGAATCACAGTGAGACTGGGGTAAGGAGTGTGATGTCCCCAGGTAAACTCTGGAAAGAAAGCCCCGCCCTCCCCAAGGCTACCTCCCTGTAAGTGGCGGTACTCCTGGACAGCACGGCCGGAAAGGATGCCTTGGGTGGTGGCTATTTCTATGGGCTGGTGAGAAAATCCTTAGAGCCCTAGGTCACACAATTGTCTGAGAACCTGCTGACCCTATACCACTCATTTAAATTCATGCTCAACTTGGAGTTGCCAATGCTTCAAATATCTCCTGGAGAACATGTAGAAACCTGTGCTCTCTGGAAGCCCTGTGATAGTTGTCATCAAAAGCTGGTTCCCTCTGTCCAAGGGTGAGTTTTATGAGAAAGAGAATAACGCGTAACTAACCACATTTTATTCTTTGACATTCTAATTACATTAACCAAGGCAGGCATTAGAGATCAATTGATGGGCCAGCCCAGTGATGTGAGGGCTGAGAGGGATGGGTCACTGAGGAGATGGCCCTAGGTGTCCGTGGGGTGGTGGCAGGGGCCTCTGAACACACGCTTTCTCCCTGTGAACCTCGGCCCATCGCTTCTAAAGTGCTGTCCCTTCATTACCTTCCTGCTGTTCTTTTCTGGCAAATCTGAGCCTGTCAATCTCCACCATTGCCTGGGTTGGAAACCCGGCTAACTAGGATTCATCTTGTCAATTCAAATGGCAGTTTCTGTTTGTGAGCAAAATAAATGAGTGAGCTTCCCAACTACTGGGCATTTCCACTGAAGCTCTGTGAGCCCCCTAACTTGGGTTGAATCAATCCATTTCTAACTTAACCAGCCCAGGATCCAATGGATTTTACCTTATCTAGAGCCAACGAGCTGTGCGCTCCTTCTTGATTTTGCAGCTGATTGACTACGGCATGAAGTTTAGCAGATTGTGGATCAAATAAATGAGAACCATAAAATTTCCTCCCCAGGGACTAGGTTTTGATTATTGCATTGACCCTAGAACAAGAAATGTGTCCTCTGGACCAAAAAAAAAAAACCACCGTCACACAGCAACCCAAGGCCAGATGCTCCTACCCAGGACTGATTCAATTACATTTATTAAAAGTAAAAAGGTAGGGGGAGCACATTTTTGGAGAATTATCACACAGCTAGATGGGAGAGGAATGGACAGTAATATTCCATGCCTAAAAATCTAACGATTCCTGGAAAGTGAGTGTCAATTTGGCACTCTGTCTGGGGTTCAGAAAGAATTCCAGGAATTATAACAGTTATGATAAAACAGTAATGGTGAGGAGATGCTTGTATTCAGAATCCAATTTCTGCTGAAATTTAGAGAGCTTTTTATTTATGTATTTATTTTTGGCTGTGCTGGATCTTTGTTGCTGTGCATGAGTTTTCTCTAGTTGTGGGAGCAGGGGCAGCTCCCTAGTTGTGCTGCCCAGGCTTCTCATTGTGGTGGCTTCTTTCGTTGCAGAGCATGGGTTTTAAGCACGCGGGCGTCAGTAGCTGTGGCGCACGGGCCTAGTTACCCTGAAGCATGTGGGATCTTCCTGGACCAGGGATTGAACCCACGTCCCCTGCGTTGGCAGGCAAACTGTTAACCACTGGACCACCCGAGAAGTCCCAAATTTAGTGTTTTTTAAATGGATGAACATCATACCAGAGAGTGGAGACATTAGCAGCCTATCTGTAAATATTTTATCATTTTTTTCTGCTCTGGAAATTTCTGTGTCCCGAGTGCCCATTGTGTGCCCAGCTGTGGAAGAGGGAATGTGGTAAAATTAAAAGACTAGGTTTGCGTGGAACATATCTAAGTCAAAAGTCTATTTGCTACCTGCATAGCCCTGGGCAAGTCGCCTTGTCACAATAAACCTATAATAAGGGCAAAGTATCAGCACTTGCTTAAGACAGAGAACTTTGGGAGTCCTTGCCTACGCATGTCCTCCCTTTTCAAGGATCCACCGCCCATGCAGTGCTGGCTTCAGAGGCTCTGGGCTTTGAAGGCTCTACTCTTGGACAGTTCTGCTGTCAGCATCTTAAATTCTTCATAGTTGTTGAACAAGAGCTGCTGTATTTTCACTTAACACTAGCCTCCACATTGTGTAACTGCATAGGCCACTCCAGCTGTGGGTAAGTCACTCAGAACAAATCTGGGGTGCAGCTGCTCTTCCTAACCTGGAGCCGAGAGATACCCAGTCCTCTCCCCTGCAGTTCCCTCTTTGTGCTCAAAGTTGCCTGGGTGGCTTCTGTCCCTCACAGTCATGTGCATGCTGCCCTTGGCTCATGTGGCTGGGCTGTCCAAGAAGAAAGTGTGGTGAGCAGTGTTTTGCTCCTGTCTTGGGTGGGACTGAGATGGACCTCTGACCCAAGGTGGACCAATAAGAATGTCTCTTGCACATGTTGGGACTGAGGGACTCTGGTTAACCTTTGTCTGAAGACAGAGGGTTGAGGAAGCTCAAAAGCTGGAGGGCAGCTGTCTTCTCTGTACAGGGAAACAAAGAAAGCCTGCTGCCTGTAAAGGCGAAGTGTGGGAATAGGTAAGCAGCAAGAAGCTGAGAGGAGAGAGACTGTGGTCTCACCGAGAGGCAGTGGAGCAGATGTCTGTCTCAGTTCCCAAAGATTTTGCCATTTCTTCCTGTTCCTATTAGAAAGGAGTCACATTTCCTGTCCTCAACTTGTAAGATACTTGTCTCTTTCCAACAATTGCTCATGTTAGTTTAAGATAGCTTAATAGTCTGTAGCTCACTCAAACCATCTCCTAAGCCCTGATTCACTCCCTCACGGGTTGCAGAGAAGAGCAAATGAGACCAGGTAATGTGGGGCCAGCACTTTTCAAACTTTAAAACCCCTACAACCATGGAGTCCCATTCATTATATAACAGAGCAAGATGGAAAATAGCTACGGACTGGGAAATTCTTTGGTGTTTATTTCAAAATCGCGTGAATCAAGTAGCATTCTTCATCTTCTTCATTTTCTAAGATGGGACTTGTGTCACATAGCAAATGTCACAAAGTCCTGTGTTTAAAGTCATCTAAATGTTCCTGGGGAAGATGCCACATTAATCATATAATTTGGGCTAATGTGAATATTTTTATAGGGTTATTAACATTTCAAAGATGTTAGGGCTGTTTTGTAATTTAAAATTAGATTTATGGCTTTCAGGAACACATTAAAAATTAATCTGATTTCTTCTGGTTTGAAACCATGAGATTGAAATAATTGAAAGCAACAGAAAGTTTGTAGTTGGAACAGAAAAGGTAATTAAAAAGATAAGAAATAGTAGGTAAATACTAAAGAACTTGGGAAATATTTATGTAACTGACAAAATGGAAAATCTTGGATTGGGCAAGTAAAAGGAAGACTATGGAAAATGGATGGAAGCATAAAAGTATTGAGAAACAGATACATAGTTGAGGTATGTAGGTCCTGGAATAGTGTGTCTTAGTGTTCTCTTGCTTTCTTAAATGCTTTTAAAAGGTTTATTTATTCATTGTTGGCTGTGCTGGGTCTTTCCTGCAACTTGGGTTTTTCTTTGGGTGCTGAGAGTGAGGGCTACTCTCCGCTTATGGTGCGAGGGCTTCTCATTGCAGAAGCTTCTCTTGTTGCAGAGCCTGGGCTCTGGGACACGTGGGCTTCATTCAGTAGTTGTGGCTCACAGGCTTAGTTGCTCCGTGGCATGAGGAATCCTCTCAGACCAGGGGTTGAATCTGTGGCCCCTGCATTGGCAAGCAGATTCTTAACCACCTGACCATCAGGGCAGTGCCTTACTTTCTTTTATTCATCTTTTTACCTGCTCATTCGTTTCATTTGCACTATGCCCTTTGAGATACTGGAATCAGGGCAGCGAACAAAATAAAGTCTGTATCTTCATGGAGTTTACTTTCTTGTGAGATTAGAGAGAGTTTGAAGAACCAGGATTCATAGATGCAAGAAGAGGGAAGGAGCATGGAAAGGAATAGCCCATTAATAAGTCTCCCATTTCCCTGTGAGGTCTCCACCACTCAGAGGGAACCAAGTGCTTTACTTTCATTATCTCATTTCATCCTTAGCAGCCTTCAGGGTGGACATGGTTTCAAATGCACACAGGGACCAGACAGGCCATGCAGAAATGCTCAGAGGATGTGACCAACCAGAGAGCACATAACTCTTCCAAAGGGGCCTCCCCTGCGAGCTCTAGCTGTCTGTTGCCATGGGGGAGTGTGAGTTCCTTTCTGCTAGATTTTACATTTTTTCAAGAGAAGTTTCATATTCACTTTTCATGTGAAATTGGATTTTTTAAAAAATACTCGATCAGTTTTATAATTGCTCTGCTGTGTTTATGCAAAGACAGGCATAATTTTATTACTGTACTGATGTTTGTAAAGGCAAGAGATTCAGTTCCGTTCAGTCAGTCAGTCGTGTCCAACTCTTTGGGACCCCATGGCTGCAGGCTTCCCTGTCTATCACCAAATCCTGGAGTTTACTCAAACGCATGTCCATTGAGTCAGTGATGCCATCCGACCATCTCATTCTCTGTTGTCTGCTTCTCCTCCCGCCTTCAATCTTTCCCAGCATCAAGGTCTTTTCCAATAAGTCAGTTCTTCACAGCTGGTGGCCGAAGTACTGGAGTTTCAGCTTCAGCATCAGTCCTTCCAATGAATATTCAGGACTGATTTCCTTTAGGATGGACTGGTTGGACCTCCTTGCAGTCTAAGGGACTCTCAAGAGTCTTCTCCAACACCACAGTTCAAAAGCATCAACTCATCCGTGCTCAGCTTTCTTTATAGTCCAACCCTCACATCCACACATGACTATTGGAAAAACCATAGCTTTGACTAGATGGACCTTTGTTGACAAAGTAATATCTCTGCTTTTGAATATGTTGTCTAGGTTGGTCATAGCTTTTCTTCCAAGGAGCAAGCATCTTTTAATTTCATGGCTGCAATCACCATCTGCAGTGATTTAGGAGCCCAAGAAAATAAAGTCTGTCACTGTTTCCACTGTTTCCCCATCTATTTGCCATGATGTGATGGGACCAGATGCCATGATCTTGGTTTTCTGAATGTTGAGCTTTAAGCCAACTTTTTCACTTTCCACTTTCACTTTCATCAAGAGGCTCTTTAGTTCTTCTTTGTTTTCTGCCATAAGGGTGGTGTCCTCTGCATATCTGAGGTTATGGATGTTTCTCCTTGCAGTCTTGATTCCAGCTTGTGCTTCATCCAGCCCGGCATTTCGCATGATGTACTCTGCATATAAGTTAAATAAGCAGGGTGACAATATACAGCCTTGATGTACTCCTTTCCCAATTTGGAACAAGTGTATTGTTCCATGTCCAGTTCTAACCTTTGCTTCCTGGCCTGCATACAGATTTCTCAAGAGGCAGGTCAGGTAGTCTGGTATTCCCATCTCTTTCAGAATTTTCCACAGTTTGTTGTGATCCACATAGTCAAAGGTTTTGGCAGAGTCAATAAAGCAGAAGTAGATGTTTTTTGGAACTCTCTCACTTTTTCAATGATCCAGAAGATGTTGGCAATTTGATCTCTGGTTCCTCTGCCTTTTCTAAAACCAGCTTGCACATCTGGAAGTTCACAGTTCATGTACTGTTGAAGCCTGGCTTGCAGAATTTTGAGAATTACTCTGCTAGCGTATGAGATGAGTACAATTGTGCAGTAGTCTAAGCATTCTTTGGCATTGCCTTTCTTTGGGATTGGAATGAAAACTGATGTTTTCCAGTCCTGTGGCCACTGCTGAGTTTTCCAAATTTGCTGGCATATTGAGTGCAGCAATTTCACAGCATCATCTTTTAGGATTTGAAATAACTCAACTGGAATTCCATCACCTTCACTAGTTTTGTTCGTAGTGATGCTTCCTAAGGCCCACTTGACTTTGCATTCCAGGATATCTGGCTCTAAGTGAGTGATCACACCATTGTGATTATCTGGGTCATGAAGATCTTTTTTGTACAGTTCTTCTGTGTATTCTTGCCACCTCTTCTTAATATCTTCTGCTTCTGTTAGGTCCATACCATTTCTGTCCTTTATTGAGCCCCATCTTTGCACAAAATGTTCCCTTGGTATCTCTAGTTTTCTTGAAGCAATCTCTAGTCTTTCCCATTCTATTGTTTTCCTCTAGAAACAACCTAAATGTTCTTTAATAGTAGACGAATGCAATAAGTTATGGTTCATCTTATGTAACTGGAGACTTAAGGAGCCTCAAGAAAAATTCTTAGGAGCTTCATGACCCATCACTAAATGAAAAAAGTTAGATGTTATGCAGCATGTATCATTTATGTAAAGGAGGGGGGAGAATATACACATATGTATACACATATGTATTCCTTTGTTCATATATGAATAGAATACTTCTGAAACCACACAAATGTGTATACACATATCTTGGAATAAGATATGGCAACCCACTCCAGTATTTTTGCCTGGAAAATTCCATGGACAGAGGAGCCTGGTGGGCTGCAGTCCACAGGGTTACAAAGAGTCAGACATGACTGAGTAACTGAGCACATATGCATACCTACATCTAGGTAGGTAGATGAACAGGTATGTACATAGACTCAGACTAGCAGCACTGGTTGCCTCTGGAAAGGAAACTCTTGGCTAAAGGATGGCATGGAAGGGAAAGCTTTTACTTTATACTCTTTCATATATTTTGAATTTTGAGCCATGTGAATGTATTATTATTTTACCAAACGTGTTTGTGAAGGGCCTGAGAATCATTGGTTTGTCGCCTCTTCTAGAGTCTTAGTTATTTCCTCTGACTATCAGGAAGCACCCAGTGCGTCGGAGGCATGATTCTGATAGATTGAAGGGGGTCCAGTCACTTTGGAGCACAAATCTCCAAGTCCAGAACGCACATACAATAGATGACACAGGTGTGGATCTCTGCTGTTTCACCTCTCGTTTAATCAAATGGAGGATGATCTCAGAAATCTTGTTCAGTGGACTTGCCTGGACTCTATCGGAGTAAGTTGGACTCCCGTGGAGCTTCTCTGGTGGCTCAGTGGGTAAAGAATCACCTGCGATTGAGGAGATACAGGAAACTTGGTTTCGATACCTGGGTCAGGAAGAGCCCCTGGAGGAAGTCATGTCCGACTCTTTGCGACCCCGTGGACTATAGCCTGTAGGGGTTATAGCAGAAGGGGTTTCCTTCTCCAGGGGATCTTCCCAACCTAGGGATTGAACCCTGGTCGCCCGCATTGCAGGCAGATGCTTTACCGTCTGAGCCACCAGGGATGCCCTCCTCCCTGGAGGAGGGCATGGCAACCCACTCCAGTATTCCTGCCTGGAGAATCCCATGGACAGAGGAGGCTGGTGGGCTACAGTCCACAGGGTCGCAGAGAGTCAAACTGAAGGGACTGAGCACACACACGGACCGGCAGTTGGTCCCAGAATGGCTTTGCTGGCACTCGGGAGAAAGTCACTCAATCCCTCTATTTCCTGAGATTGTCATTGGGTGGGAGAAGTTAGCATATTCTGTTCCGGGAGTCTTTGGCCAACTGTGGGCGGTGGGGAGGTGGGGGGAGTGTTTGCTGGATCAGGGGACAGTCATTATAGTAGTATTTTTTCATTACTGCCATTTCTAGTTGTCTCACCTTCCCAGAGGCAGCAGCTGGCTCTGAGGCTTGAGAGTACCTTGAAGGACACAGAAAACTCCTGCGGGAGGTATGATGATTCACTGAGTAGTCGAAAAGGCTATAAGCCATTTGGGGCTTCCTCAGATCACAGCTCACACACCATAGGGTTATTCTGGATCCTGTGAGAACAGCCTGGTGGTCTGCATATGCCTGTTGAGTTCCAGCCAGCCCTGGACATCACAGTGGACCCTGGATGAGCTCCATCTGTGTTAGGATACTGCGTGCATGCAGGCAAGCCCCTAATTCCTCCTCTAGCTCAGTCATTGCTCAGTAACCTCCCCCTTATTCTCTGTGGCTAGATCTCAGCTCGCCCAGTGGCTTGTGAACAAAGCCCCTCGTCGTGATCTCATTTGTCTCACTTCTAGGTACAACGCATGCCCTTCGTAATAGCCAGGGTCAGCTATCCGCCAAAGCATAATTGGCATTTCTTATTCTGTGTGTGGTCTGGGTTTACTTAGGATTTTCATCATTTTGGGGGTGTGGTATCTCTGGCTTTTACTGTAAGGCTGGGCTGTTATCTGCTGTTTTCTGGAGCTTTTAAGATCTTCCCTGTGCCTTGCTTGTATCAGCCAACGCTCCAGCAGGAAGCAGAATCCATTCAGACATTCAACTAAAGAGACTTTAATGAAGGACCTATTTACAGAAGTCTGGGTGGGTTCAGGTACTATTAAGGGATGCTGAGGCAACCTGGAAAGGAACACCTGGAAGTCTCTCCTAACCCCAGCCCTGAAGCTGCAAAGGGAGGAAGGGTGTTAGCGGAGCCCTGTGAGGGGCACCACGGAGGGCTGCCAGGCCCCTGCCCACATACCAGAGGAAGTGTCGCCAGGGAGCGATCCTACCCCTGCCAGATTCTGGAATCAAAACAAGGAAGGAATCAGGAACTCATACTCCAGCCTTTCTCTCACTGTGCCCTTTGCTATTCCGCTGGTCCTTCCCACAGGCCAAACCCAACAGGAAGCCAGACAGTCAAAGGCCTTGTAAGAGAGCCTGCGGGGATAGGGAGGGAGACTGGGGCAGCAAATGCGTCAGGAGTCAGACTGTAAAACAGGGATGTCAGTGCCTCCGGTGGGGTCACCACTTTAGCCACAGATGTGTGAGTGGGATGTGGGACACACGGGTTCATTTGAGCCTATCCCATGGGAGGGGTTGGGGGGAAATGTTATCATCGTCCTGCCTTTAAAAATATCTAATACTGGGAGGCATTCCCCTTGAGGAACCTTTCTATGATCTGTTCTTATGAACAATCTCTCTACTTGGCACTTTTAAAATTTTTGATTCTTTTTTTATTTACATTTTAAAATTTGAATTCATAATAAAAAAAGAAAAAAAAAAGCCTTCAAGGTTGACAAGGACTAGGATTGACAGTACTATGGCTTTTAGAAATCCCTGTTGTCCATTTAAATTTTAATGTTTCTATCATTTGTTCCTCAGTGTAAATTAACAGCCATGGCGGTGTGTTGGGTTTCTTTTCTGAAGTCGGGACTTTAAATTTAATTCAATCGCCGAGATTTACGGTGCTTCTATATTTCACACGGCAGAATCAATAATGTGACTGAAGTGAAGAAGATAAAAATTTATGGTATCTTGCAATTTAATGGTTGAAAAGATGCAATTGGAGAGATCATAAATTGTGAAGGAGTTTATGCTTCATTGCTTCTGATTCAGTGCTTGCTGTTAGAACTTGATTTGTGGCTATTCACGAGGTGTGATTAATGATGTGATCGATGCTTGCTTCAGCGCAGTAAAGCAGTTGTAATGCTCTTCATTAGAATAAATAAAATAAATTGACTGAAGCTTTATAAAAACTGTGTAACATTTAAAATCTAAAATGTCAATTTTTTTCCTGTTACAATTTAGGTTTCTTCAGGCAGTTTCCACCTACATCACATCACTCATTGTCATTCTTTTTGGATATTATAGAAATCCATGTGGGTTTGGGTAAGCTTTATGCAAAGCTCA
The DNA here is from genome assembly GCF_001704415.2 of Capra hircus. Classification (NCBI taxonomy): domain Eukaryota; kingdom Metazoa; phylum Chordata; class Mammalia; order Artiodactyla; family Bovidae; genus Capra; species Capra hircus. The sequence goes on along the minus strand of NC_030809.1, from coordinate 113,215,040 downwards.
CTGAAGAGGAAAAAAAAAAAGAATTGAATAGGACCGACAGAGCTAGGATATTGTAGTGGCTGTGCTTTGCCATCCTCCTAATGTGCTTTTCATCCTTCTTAAACACATGGTGTTTAAGGAAATCAAGGCAGAAAATGACCCTTCTGTTCACAGATTTGCTAATAAACAATACAAGTGTTCATGATTTAAGTGTGGTGGGTGGGTATGCATCGCCATTGCAAGAGGCTGAGTGGGCACAAGCACATCCTTCAGACAACTTCTTTTTGATGTAGGAATTTTGTTTGACATGATTCTATTGTCAGTTCATGCTCTGATTCAAAAAAGTGAGCCAACATACAGGGGAACAACAGTTTCACTGTGGCTGGAAAGAATGAAGTCAGTCTAGGTAATGCCTCCTGGACCTGGGTGAGTCACTTGGGCTGGGAAAAGTTGCCTTGGAACATGCATGGAAATTCTTGCTAATTTGGGAACTTATTCATCACAGTTGTAAACCAGCAGCCTTTGTTTCAATATCATTCCCTAAAATTTATTACTGTTGGTTAAAGAAAACTTTGGACCTGTCTTGGAGAGTAGCATTTGTCTCCAGAAGCTATCTTGGCTTAATTCATTTCACGTGTTCATCTCATCTTTTTTTTTTTTTTTAATGTCTGAAGTCACAAGCAAGTCACATGGTTAATCTTGTGGATTTAAATGGTTATAGTTGACTTATGAAACCAGAAACTCTTTATAATGTGTTTCCAAGACTCCAGCCAGGCAAAAGGAGAAGGGGGCGACAGAGGATGTGATGGCTGGATGTTATCACCATCTCAATGGACATGAGTTTGAGCAAACTCCAGGAGATAGTGAAGGACAGGAAAGCCCTGGCGTTCTGCAGTCCATGGGGTTGCAAAGAGTTGGACACAACTTAGCGACTGAACAAGACTTCAGTCGATTACTCTAGGATGAATCTGGAAGGCTTTGATGTGGTAGCAGTTCTGTTTTCTCTCCATATAAATGCCTTGAAAGGGAAAAGACACCACATTGAGGTATCTTCCTTTCCACCTGGTGTTCTGCAAAAGCATTAGGGGGGGCATGCATGGTATTTCTCAGCTTCAAGGTATCAGTTCAACCAGCTTTCTGGATTTTCCTTGTTTTCCCTAGGAGATCCTTCACTCACCCTGTATTTTCAAAATGATGAGGCATGTTGGTGTAGTAGAGACCTAACCTCCAAAAATACTTTCAAGTTATCTGTACTTGGCATTGGTGAGGTTCTTTTTAACTTGGCATCGGGATGCTAAATGCGAAAGAAAGCTGTACTTAGATTTCTCGAAGGTTTTCAATAATATGTGCATCTTAAGGGTATTTCCTGAATTACCTGGGGATGTAGGGACTTCCCAGGTGGCGCTAGTGGTAAAGAACCTGCCTGCCAACACAGGAGACATAAGAGATGTGGGTTCAATCCCTCGGCTTGGAAGATCCCAGGAGGAGGGCATGGCAACCCGCTCCAGTATTCTTGTCTGGAGAATACCATGGACAGAGGAGCCTGGCCGGCTACAATTCATGGAGTTGCACAGAGTTGGACGTGACTGAAGCAGCTTACTCCAGTGTTCTTGCCTGGAGAATCCCAGGGATGGGGGAGCCTGGTGGGCTCCCGTCTATGGGGTCGCACAGAGTTGGACACAACTGAAGCAACTTAGCCGCAGCAGCAGCAGAAGCAACTTAGCACATAGGGGCTGGAGGGTGCACACAAAGAATGCACTCATCAAAAATGACAAAATAGAAGAAAGAATACAAAGCTTCGACAGAGCTTGAATGAAATAGAATTGTTTACCTCTATTTGTGGCTAGATTTCTCCGTGCTTTAAGAGTTCAGTAGAGGGACTTCTCTGGTGGTTCAGTGGTTAAGACTCTGCATCTTCAATGCAGGCAGCGTGGGTTTGAGCCCTGGTCAAGGAGCTAACATACCACTGGCTGCACGGCATGGTCAAAAAATTTTTGAAAATGAAAATAATTTAAAAAATAAATAATGAAAGAGACTTCAGTGGAAAATAAAGGCTTTGGAAAATTTAGTGTGGTGCAAATTTAGTGGAACATTGAGGACTATTCCCCAAGTTGGGAAAGAGAGCAGACCTCTAGCACGTGCCCCAGGAGGGTCAGTTCAGCTCAGTTCAGTTGCTCAGTCGTGTCCGACTCTTTGCGACGCCATAAATCGCAGCGCACCAGGCCTCCCTGTCCATCACCAACTCCCGGAGTTCACTCAGACTCACATCCATCGAGTCAGTGATGCCATCCAGCCATCTCATCCTCTGTCGTCCCCTTTTCCTCCTGCCCACAATCCCTCCCAGCATCAGAGCCTTTTCCAATGAGTCAACTCTTTGCATGAGATGGCCAAAGTACTGGAGTTTCAGCTTTAGCATCATTCCTTCCAAAGAGCACCCAGGACTGATCTCCTTTAGAATGGACTGGTTGGATCTCCTTGCAGTCCAAGGGACTCTCAAGAGTCTTCTCCAACACCACAGTTCAAAAGCATCAATTCTTCAGCTCTCAGCCTTCTTTATAGTCCAACTCTCACATCCATTCATGACTACTGGAAAAACGGGCCTTCCTTTCCATCAGCACATAGTGTCTAGAACAATGCCCAGCACATATAACAAGCTTTCAATAAACGTTTGCTGAGTGGAGTGAGGAAATGGTTATGTCTTTCTGAAGACTGTAGGCAGACTAAGCAACTAAGAAAATGTCAAGTACCATCATTGAAAAGAGTCTGTTAGGAGAGAGAAAAATCTGAGGACAAGAGGAGAAAAGAAAAAATAAAAAAACAACCCAGCACAATCTTAAATGAGAGTCTGCCCACTCTCAGCCAGCCATTGTATTTGTTTGGGGGCTTGTAGTCTTGACCTGGCTTTTAGTCAATGTATTTTAGCAATTTAGTGTGTGCGTGTTGTGGCTGGGGGGCCGGGGGAGGGGGTAGTTGGGGGAGGTGGGATACAGAGAAACAGAATGAGAAATTCCAACCTTTTTTTAGATAAAGGGGCAATGGAGGTTGGCAGGGAAATTCCAGCCCAAGTATATAAACAACAGATGGGAAATTTTCATCAAACTTTGGAAAGTAAATGAAGCTCTCTGGGCCAGTTTTCTTATCTGTAGTGTGGGGTAGGGGAGGGGTAAAATGTTCCCTAGGGCCTCCCTCACCCCTGCATCCTTAGCTCTGTGTTTATATTTCTTCTCCCCTTTCCCTATCCTAAGCCCCAAACTGCTACACAAAGATACATGGTTATAGTTATTTTCCACTAAGGCTTCCCACCTGCCCATCCCCACTTCCCAAAGCACTGCTGACACTCGGTCATTCTCTCACCTGCTGGGACACCTAATATATAATAAAATTGAGTGGAGTTTACAGATAGGATTTACAGTAGGAAAAGACAAACTTAAAACTCAATCCTAGCTGAAACTCCTCCCCAAGTGCACAGTCATGACCCTCCATGAGGAGCTCCCAAGGCTGCTCTTGCTGCCTTACGTCCCTCTGTCCTTCCTCCTAGGCACTCTGGCCCACCACCTTTGTAAGGGCCTTTGTCCACGTCCTCCCCTCCCTAGGACCAGGCACCTGCTTTGCCATCAAGACCCAGCCCGGGGGAAGGTGAAAGAGCAAAAGCAAACCAGCCTTGCTATAACCTGTCCAGAGCCAAAAATCAAGCTTTCAACACAGGGCACCAAATGTCTTCAGTTCAGAACAGGATTTTGGCCCGACATTTGCCTAGCCCATTGAAATGTTTCCTTTTGTTTGTGTTTTACTCCCTGAAGACAAATGCATCCTGACCCTCAGCTGAAGCCTCCATCTCCAGCAATAGAACCACCAAAGCTATGTTTGTTTTCAAGATATCAGCAATTGCAGGATGAGTTTGTTTAAGGGATCAGAGATTAGAGAATCAGTAATTGACCGGCAGCCCTCCACCAACTGGCTCAGGCATGGAGCTGCGATTAGGGCACAGGGTGGAGCTCTGGAGGCCTAGCTCCCATTTCCAGGACAAAGTCCATTGGCTTTTTCTATGCTGTTTAGGAAAATCAGGACTTTGACAGGTAGGTTTCATCAGAAGTCTTGAGTTTTAAGTTGCTAGCTTGGTTCTGTGATAAAGAAAAATGTGTGGTTTGTAGCTAAAGTTCGGTCTGGGGTTCTATTTTATGTTGCCCCTAGATAAGCTGGAGCGTGGGGTGAAGGTAGGGGGAGGAGGGAAAGGATTTCTTGATGGCTGATGACATGCATGTGTATCCAGAAGGAAAATGACTGCACTAGCGCTTTTCTGAAATTTTACCCTTTCTGCCACGTTTTGACACAGGTAAATGCTCCAGGGTCAGTAAATGAAATGTTAACCGAGGGAGACCTGGGTTAAATCCCTGGGTTGGGAAGATCCCCTGGAGAAGGGAAAGTCTACCCATTCCAATATTCTGGCACGGAGAATTCCATGGACTTAAACTCAGGGGAAGAGATTATTATACTCTTTGAGAATCAAAAGTGCTATATAAATGTTTAACAAACACTTTGATCACCAGATCATCACCATCCTCTTTCTTTCTCCCTATTCGTTTTTTGCTTCCAGTTGTACAGAATGTCACAAAACTAATAACTTGGCAAATCACTTCGGGTTTTCCCATATTTTATCTCATTTGGACCTTACTCATAACAACTGAATGAGCTACCCTGGTTTACTAGACCCCTTCTGCAGATGAGAAGACTAAGGGTTCAGCAGCTCAGCTCAGTCACCCTGCATCCAGGCAAAGGCAGGGTCTCTGAAGCAGCCACTCGGCTCACCACCAGGCACAGATGCGGCGCTCTGCATTGGAAAGTACAGTCTGATTCCATGGAAAGCCTTCCTGAGGTATTTTAGAACAGAATTCACTCTGTTACTTTTTGTAAATCAAAGTGACTCTTTTAAACACAGTTTTCCCACAAGGTTGGAGCTAGGGCTCACACAAACAGCTGTTTTATCCAGTGCTTTCTGAAAGAATATGGCAGTTCCTCTGAGGCCTGAGGTGGGACTTCACTGCAATTGCTGTCCTGCTTCCTTATAAAGTTGTTATGATTTAGGGGACAGGTGGAAGAGGAAGAAAGATTTTCTCCATTCCAAGATCCCCAAACCATCCCTGCTTTGGTTGTTTGAGCTGCCAAATTTCTAACTTGCTGTGATGCCCAAGAGCCCGTTAGGTCATTCTGAAAGGCATTTGTCTACCTTCTCAGGGTGATATATTTTCCCTCTAAACAATCTGTGCTGATGGGTTTTTTTTTGTTTTGTTTTGTTTTTTTTTTTTTGTATTGGAGGAGAGAGATTTCCTCATAATTCTATTCTCACTTTCCATTTATCTTTGGGGTGAAATCACAAGTTCATTTCCCTAGCACTCTTACCATTTACATTTCAGTGACCCTAATATAAAACCATGGGCTTCCCAGGTGGTGTCAGTGGTAAAGAACCTGCCTGCCAATGCAAGTTAGACATAAGAGAATTGGGTTCAATCCCTGGGGCAGGAAGAGTCCCTGGAGGAGGGCATGGCAACCCACTCCAGTATTCTTGCTTGGAGAATCCCATGGACAGAGGAGCCTGGCTGTCTACAGCCCATAGGGTCTCACAGAGTCAGACATGACTTATCAAAGAGGCACATTATAAAAACATATATATTTATGTGGCTTTCCTCTAAGGCATTTTTATTTTATATGTTTACATTATCTTATAATGTAATATAATAACAGCAGGGTCAGGGCTGAGAGCAGTCACTGAGAATTTCTCCCATTCTGCTTTTTCTGAGTGACCTGCTAACTCTGGGTGGGCAAAGGTCCAGGGCAGCTGGCATCGGAGCGGCTGTGTACAGGTCATGCATGTGGGGCTCTTCTCATTAAGCCTTCCCAGGCTCTGCTAAATGGCTGGAGGCCTTCTCAGGAAGCTGCTTAGAAGATTGCTGGAGGGACTCCTGCTGTTACACTTAGTTGAGTTTCTCTCCTTTTTCTCCAAGTTATCCCCTTATTAGAGAATCCTGTAAAACCAGGAGGAAGGAGAGGCGAATTTTCTGGTTAGCTTATAGTCCTTCCGTCTCTCATTAAGGCCTCTTTCTCAGCATGTTCTGTGATGTGCACTTGTGAACTCAGTACCGCTTACTTCACCATCATTGCAAAATCAGCACTTCAAGGTATCAAGGACCCAACAGCAACTCGGCTCTCCGGGGGCAGAACAAAAGCACGGGCCCATTGTACTCTCCTGCCTACTTGTCGCTTGCTGCTATTCACAGTTGTTGGCATTTCAAGGGATAGGAACTGGATCATGGAATGCATTCTTGCCCATCCTTGAGTTCCATGTATCATGGGTGAAGAGCACCCTTTTGGTTTCTGAAATGAATTCTGAGCACTTAGTAACAGGGAGCTGGGTTTTACAAATCAGTTATGCTTTGAGCAGTGGGAAAACCCTCAAGATTACAGTGTTGAACTCAGTCCATATGGGGCAGTTAAGAACCAAGTAAAACTGGAGGAAGAACTCCAGCTTCGGAGAATTCGGAGGACCTAATTACCATGGTGGTGGAAATGGCTAGGGTTCTTCAGTGAGTAGGGGCGGAGGGTAGGGAAATATGTCACCCCAGACATTTTGATCACTCGGCCTCCTTTGACCTGCTCTTGAACACAGGCCCCATGTACGCTCCCTGTCCTCCTAGAATAGCCAGCAGGACCGACCTAAACTGCTGTGATTACGAGACCTAGTGCTGATGACTCCTAAGTACAGGCTAAGGCTCATCACACTAGGCCCCCAGACCAAATTCAGTGGCTGCCTGTTTTATTGGAGTACAGCCAAGATCATTCATTTAGGTATTGTCCATGGCTGCCTTTATGCAAGAATGGTAGAATAGATGCAAAGCCTAAAATATTTACTCTCTGGTCCTTTACAGAAAAAAATCTGACCACTGGAGTAGGGGCTGGAGAAGGACAGGACAGGCTTAGTGGAGTCAAGAGATAGGATCTTACTGAAGTGAAGTGAATTTGCTCAGCTGTGTCCGACTCTTTGCAACCCCATGAACTGTAGCCTACCAAGCTCCTCAGTCCACGGAATTTTCCAGGCAAGAATACTGGAGTGGGTTGCCATTTCCTTCTCCAGGGGATCTTCCCAACCCAGGGATCGAACCCTGGTCTTCCACATTGTAGGCAGATGCTTTACCATCTGAGCCACCAGGGAAGCCCCAGGATCTTACTGATGCTATGGTTTTGGAACAAGTTACCCAAAAATGTAGTAAATGGCATAAAATGACCATTTCTTGGGCTCACAGATTCTATAGCTCACAACAGGGCAGAGAGGGGACTCTTATCTCTGCTTCGTGATGGGTGAGGTCTCAGCTGGAAGAGTCTAAGATTTTCTACAGGCTTGAAGGCCTGAGGCTCCTTAAGCATCTCTCCAGCGTTCTTAGCTGTTGACTAAGCATTCCCAGGTATGTGTGAGTGTGTGTGCGTGTCTGTGTGTCTGTGTCATTTTAAGGAAAGCAAAAAGGAGTCACATTTGTCTTCATCTTTGTAAAAGCTGCTATATGGGGTAAGACTGCTCACCCAGAGCATCCTTGCCTTCAGGCTCCCTATCCTGACTACTGTCTTTCCCTTGTTACCCACCCATGCTTGCCCTACTTGGGACAACCTCCTTCCAGACCCTCTGCTTGCCATACTCTCCGCTGACACCCTGGCCTACACACCAGGCCAGAGCCATGGGTCTCGGCAGGAGTCACTGCCCTCTCTGAAGCCTGTGGTGCTTTCCCGTGCTAAGGCAGCTTCGTGATCCTCAGCTTCTCGTGGACTGTCCCGGCACCGTCGATAGGCTCCTCCACAGACCCCCGTCACAGAATGTTCTTTCCTAACTGGGGCCTCCTGCTCTAACGTCCTCTGTCCTTCACTGGTTTCATCTTTGTCCAGTCACATCCTGTAAGGCCAAACTCAAGTGTCATCTCTTTTTTGAGCCCTTCGCCCACTGTCCCATCTCTGATGAGCCCTCCTGTCTCCTGTGCGTTGCCTGCAGCACGGACATGGAACTTGGCAAGCCCTACCTTGTCATCGATGAGGAACCTGGGCTCGTGCTTGTTCACGTTCCTCTTGCACTTACTCTATGCCAAGTAAACATTTGTTGATGCTGATCTGCACAGTTCTTAAATTTCTTATAGGTGAGCTTGCTGCCAAGTGAATACATAAATCCTTCAAGCTCACAATTCAGTTTTACCTACATTTATCTGATATGAGCAAGAAAGGAAGTACAGAGAAGAGACATCCTGCCTCATTCTTCTGAAAATGTTTAGACTCCAATCAGGAGTAAATGTTAAGATAGGAGTCACAAATAAGTCATCAAACTACTAGTTTTAAACTCTGTGAACAGACTACTTGGCCAGTACCATTGTTTATTCTAACACTATAAAATATACATTTAGCAAGAAAAAGCCAAAGGAAAAAAAGACAGGAAAGAAAGAGAAATGGGACTAGTAAGGGGTGGGACAGAATTTATTTTAAATGACTAAGAAAATCTTACATCCTTTCAATGAAGTTAGCAATCAGTGTGTCATGGGAGATGGAGAAAGATAATTTTCTCTCCCTACACACACACACACACACAATGTATTTTTGTCTGGTTTTGCCATTTCTGTGACTGGTATGTAATAGTTCCTCTCTAGATGGCTCACAGTTCATTAAGAGGTTGCTCAATTTATTAGGAACCAATCATGCATTTATACATTCTTTTATCTGAAGTGCACTTTTAAATGTTAGACCATACACTAATCAAGTTGAACATGATAATGAGAGCACGTTCACATTGTTAAGGGAAATGACCCAATGCACTTAGAGTGAAGACATATTTGAACTACAATTTGCACTTTTCATTGCAATATTGAAGAATCCCAGCAAGGGTCAGGATGCTGTCGGCAACTGCCTTAGAAGGATTCGATTGGCTTCCTACGTGGAGGCAGATGCTCTTCACGCCGCTGTCACTTTGCTTTCTATTTGAGAAAATACAGCAGGAAGACACAGCAGAATTTGGAACAAGCAAAAGAGAATTTTGTAGAATGACCGTGAGTCAAGTTTTGATCATTTTTAAGTAGTGGAGAGAGGAGCAGCTGTGTGGGATGGCCTCAAACTGTTGAGAGTTTGAATTTGGAACACATTTTGGTGCAAGGTTTTCAGATGGATGGAGTTTGCTTTAAAAACAATCACAAAGCCAAACTATAGAGGCGTCACTCAGGAGAAGCTGGAAGAATGTCTGTTTCTGCTATTGGGCTCCACTGCCATATATCCAGGGCATGCTGGGATTGAATCTCTTGAAGCTCAGATCCAAGAAGAATAGGAATTTGAACCAAGCTGGCAAGGAAGGGGAGGAGTAGTTAAGGACTTGGTTTCTCTCCTGTTTAATAAACAAATGTGCTGAGCGAGTATCTTAGGCTAGGTAGAGACAGTTGGTAAATCTGAAATAATGTAGCCTTACATAAAGTTTATTCTGAGAATTAATTGTATTTTGGGACATTTGAGAATGAGTTGATTTTGCTGCATAAATGCTCATTGAGCAAGGCAAAGACGACAAAGAGGAATAGACTCAATGTATGTGTGTGTGTGCTTGTGTGTTAGAGAGAGCAGAGCGAGGTGGGGTGGGATTCATTTTCACTCTGGGGAGCTTCTGGAACCAGTCTCTCTCCTTGTCTCTACATTGTCATGTAATTGCCATCACCAGGTAATACTTATCAAGCACCCTGGCGAGCTTGGCTCTGCTGACCATTTTGTACTTGCTTAAAACATCCTAATCACTGCCGAGCAGAAGCTTATGAGTTGCTGAAGTACTTACAATGAATCCAGATGAGCAATATCAAGTGACTATGCTGTGTAATGGGACTCGCTTTAAGCAGGGAGAGCTATCAGGCTGTCTCAGTTTAAATTCCCCAGGTCTCAGTTTGGCCAGCTGGGCCATAGTTTCTAAGGCCGCTTCAACTCTGACATTCTATTAGTCTAATTTATTATTTTACAGTAGTTTTCATTTAGGACCAAATTTTTTAGAGCCAAAAAATTCTAATATATATCAAGGACATTATTGTAAGTATGACATTTTAAACATTAAGTGCCTTTCTTGTATTATCTCATTTTATCTTCATAATATCCCACCACTAACGGTTGGAATTCTTATTGGGCTGATGAGAAAAATAAAATGCCCTTCTCCACAAAGACAGTGGTAGAGGTAGGGGTCTAAATTTGCATTGACTGAATCCCACAGTCGGTGCAAATTTAGACCCCCAACTAAATGAGTATAGTGATCATGAGCATAGCTCATGACCACTGAGATATACTGCCCCCCTCTTTCCTCTAACAGTCAACAATGTCATTTACTGTGTATTTTCCAAAATAGCAGACACTCAGAGCATCCTGCCTTGGAGTGCTACTTCATCTGAGGGCTTTGGGACTTAGTAAAACATTTGAAGAGAAGCGAAAAGCAAAGGAGAAAAGGAAAGATATACCCATTTGAATGCAGAATTCCAAAGAATAGCAAGGAGAGATAAGAAAGCCTTCCTCCATGATCAGTGCAAAGAAATAGAGAAAAACAATAGGATGGGAAAGACTAGAGATCTCTTCAAGAAAATTAGAGATACCAAGGGAACATTTCATGCAAAGATGGGCTCAATAAAGGACAGAAATTGTATGGACCTAACAGAAGCAGAAGATATTAAGAAGAGGTGGCAAGAATACACAGAAGAACTGTACAAAAAAGATCTTCATGACCCAGATAATCACAATGGTGTGATCACTCACACTCACCTAGAGCCAGATATCCTGGAATGTGAAGGCAAATGGGCCTTGGGAAGCATCACTATGAACAAAGCTAGCGGAGGTGATGGAATTCCAGTTGAGTTATTTCAAATCCTGAAAGATGATGCTGTGAAAGTGCTGCACTCAATATGCCAGCAAATTTGGAAACCTCAGCAGTGGCCACAGGACTGGAAAAGGTCAGTTTTCATTCCAATCCCAAAGAAAGGCAATGCCAAAGAATGCTCAAACTATTGCACAATTGCACTCATCTTACACGCTAGTAAAGTTATGCTCAAAATTCTCCACCCAGGCTTCAGCAATATGTGAACCATGAACTTCCAGATGTTCAAGCTGGTTTTAGAAAAGGCAGAGGAACCAGAGATCAAATTGCTAACATCTGCTGGATCATCGAAAAAGCAAAAGAGTTTCAAAAAAACATCTATTTCTGCTTTATTGACTATGCCAAAGCCTTTGACTGTGTGGATCACAATAAACTGTGGAAAATTCTGAAGGAGATGGGAATACCAGACTAGCTGACCTGCCTCTTGAGAAACCTGTATGCAGTTCAGGAAGCAACAGTAAGAACTGGACATGGAACAGCAGACTGGTTCCAAATAGGAAAAGGAGTACGTCAAGGCTGTATATTGTCAACCTGCTTATGTAACTTATATGCAGAATACATCATGAGAAACGCTGGTCTGGAAGAAGCGCAAGCTGGAATCAAGATTGCCAGGAGAAATATCCATAACCTCAGATATGCAGATGACACCACCCTTATGGCAGAAAGTGAAGAGGAACTAAAGAGCCTCTTGATGAAAGTGAAAGAGGAGAGTGCAAAAGTTAGCTTACAGCTCAACATTCAGAAAACTAAGATCATGGCATCCGGTCCCATCACTTCATGGCAAACAGATGGGGAAACTGGCTGACTTTATTTTTCTGGGCTCCAAAATCACTGCAGATGGTGATTGCAGCCATGAAATGAAAAGACGCTTGCTCCTTGGAAGGAAAGTAATGACCAACCTAGACAGCATATTAAAAAGCGGAGACATTACTTTGTCAACAAAGGTCCATCTAGTTAAGGCTATGGTTTTTCCAGTAGTCATGTATGGATGTGAGAGTTGGACTATAAAGAAAGCTGAGCACCGAAGAATTGATGCTTTTGAAGTGTGGCGTTGGAGAAGACTCTTGAGAGTCCCTTGGACAGCAAGGAGATCCAACCAGTCCATCCTAAAGCAGATTAGTCCTGGGTGTTCATTGGAAGGACTGATGTTGAAGCTGAAACTCCAATACTTTGGCCACCTCATGCAAAGAGTTGACTCATTGGAAAAGACCCTAATGCTGGGAAAGAATGAGGGCAGGAGAAGAAGGGGACAACAGAGGATGAGATGGTTGGATGGCATCACAGACTCAATGGGCATGGATTTGGGTAGACTCCAGCAGTTGGTGATGGACAGGGAGGGCTGGCGTGCTGTGGTTCATGGGGTCTCAAAGAGTCGGTCACGACTGAGCGACTGAACTGAACTGCACTGAAAACATTTGATGTCTAGTACCTCCTTGTCATGGTTTCACTAGTCACCAACTCTAACACAAAAATGTCATTTCCACAATCTTTTTGATTCCAGAAAATTATCTAGGTCACTAACTATGTCAGCTGTCATAATGCAGTAACTAATTCTTCCCAAAACAGAAAACTCTTTTTCAGAATCGCCACTGGCAATAAAGCTGACCTAGACCATCCATCCTCCCTTAGCTAGAAATTCATCACTATATAGAAAATAATTTTGTTCTTCCCAAACCTTCAGTCACCAGTGGGCTTGTTTTCTCTTTCTGCATATTATGTTGAAGTTGCTGCCTAGAAAATAACCAATAGTTATTTATTTATGTATTTATTTCTGAAACCATGATAATCCGGTCAAACTGCCTTCGAAATTTCTGACAAGTTTGTTTGCTTGAAAGTCCATAAAGTTGATCCTTTAATATTTTGCATTTGACGAATTTTTCTAAAAATTTTTATTCAAAAAGAGATCTTTATAATTCCTCCAAATGGAGTCTCCTGTGCTTATTTTTTTTTCTTTCTGATTTTGTTAACAAAATCTTCAACTTTTCTTCTTCATCTCTCTGATTCCTTTGCTCTACATTGTTCTTTCTCTTTTAGTCTGGTCACACATGTACTACATGTCATTTTTGGAAAATCACAAATTGTAAATGAGCCCAAGAAGAAGAGGAAGATGAGGAGAGAGAAGGGGGGAAAGGCGAGAAGAGAAAATGAGCCCTGTTTCCGTTCTTCAGTGTGTATGCCCTCTTCCCCTTCTTCAGTGTGTATGCCCTCTTCCCAACCATATAAATTGCACACATATTTTTAGCAAAATAAAGTGGTACTATTTTAACAGCTTTTTTGATGAATAATTTTTGACATATTGACCTATAATAAATTGCATACTTAAAAAGTATACAATTAATGTGCTGACTGTGTATACACCTCTGAAATCATCACCACAGTAAAGATAGTGAATGGATCCATCATCTACTACATTTTCTCATGCTCAATTGTAATCCCTCTACCCTGCCTCCTCTCCCACAGTTCCATTTTCAGGCAACAATAGATCTGCTTTTTGTCATTATGTATTAGCTTAAATTCTGTAGAGTTTTATGTAAATAGTATCATACATTATATATCCTTCTCTTCTGGCTTCTTTCACTCAGCATAATTATCTTGAGATTCACCCATGTGGTAGCAGAGTCAGGAGTTTATTCCTTTTCATTGCTGAGTAGAACTCTATTGTATGGATATACTGCAGTTTGCTTCTTTCACTTCTTAAGCTTATTTGGTTTGCTGCATCTTCAGCTTCTCATAAATAAAGCCTCCATGGATATTGATTACAAGTCTTTGTAGGACAAATATTTTATTTCTCTGGGGTAAATGAATAAGAATGGGAATAACTAAATCATATGTCAGCTGAGTGTTTAATTTTTTAAGAACTGCCAAATTGTTTCTAAGTACTTACACCACCTTTCTTTCCTACCAGCAGTATATGAGAGTTCTAGTGCCTCCATATTTTTTCCAACACTTGGTGTGCTCAGTTTAGAAAGCTTCAGCTATTTTAGTGTGTGTGTGTGTGTATGTATATATATATATAATGGTGTCTCACTGTAGTTTTAATTTGTATTTCCTAATGACTAAAGTTGTTGAGCATTCTTTTGTGTGCTTATTTGCTATCACATACCTTCTTTGTAACTGTTGTTTAGTTGCTAAGTCGTGTCCGACTCTTTTGCAACCCCATAGACTATAGCCCGCCAGGCTCCTCTGTTCATGGAATTTTCCAGGCAAAAATACTGGAGTGGGTAGCCATTTCCTTTCCCAAGAGATCTTCCCTATCCAGGAATCAAACTTGAGTTTCCTACATTGGTAGGCAGACTGTTTACCACTGAGTCACCTTCTTCACTCATTTTTAAAAACTGCGGTCATTTCCTTACTGCTGAATTTTGATAGTTCTTATTCTGAAATGCAAGTCCTTTATCAGATATATGACTTGCAAATATTTTCTCCAAATCTATGGCTTTTCCTTTCATTGTCTTAACAGTATCATTTGTAGAGCTAACTCTTTTCATTTTGATGAAGTCAGTTTATTAATTTTTTAAATTCTTTGGTGTCATATATAAGAAATACCAACAAAGATCAATTAGAAACTGACATTATCATTTTTTAAACCTATTTAAAACAGCATAGAATAATCTGATTAAAAACATGAAAGATCTGTGCATTAAAAACTGCAAAAAACTGAGAGAGATTTTAAAAAGACCTAAATAAACTGACACAAGCGTCACATTCTTGGGTCAGAAGGCTCAATATCATTAAGATCTTAATTCTCCTCAAATTTATCTAAAGATTCAAAGTAATCCCAGCCAAAATCCAAGCAGGCTTTTTAATAGTATTTGACAAGCTGTTCATGATGTCCATATGGAATGAAATGCAAAGGACCTAGAATAATCAAACTCTGCCAAGAACAAAGGTGGAGAAGTAGTATCACCTGATTTCAAAATTTGTCATAAAAATACAATAATAAAGACAGCATGCTATTGGTGTAAAGCAAATATAACAGAAGAGAGATTCCAATAATAGAGCAATGCAGATGTGGGCAAGATTTTTTACAAAGACATAAAGTAGAGAAAGGATAGTATTTTCAACAAATGATGCTGGAACAATTGAGTATCTATAAGTAAGAGAGAGGGAGAGAGAGAGAACTTAACCATGGGTGGGAGGGGGGTTCATGTTTGGGAACGCATGTAAGAATTAAAGATTTTAAAATTTAAAAAAAAATAAAAAAATTAAAAAAAAAATTAACAAACTGGATGATAGAGATAAAGAAAAAATTTTAAACTGTAAAATTTCTAGAAAAAAATATAGAAGAGAATCTTTACAACTTTGGGTTAGATAAAGGTTTCTTAAGCTAGAAGCTGAAATTATTGATTGAGACCTTTTTTCTTCTCCAATACAGGCGTTTAGTTCAATGAATTCCTCTGCCCTCACCCAGCCCTTGCCAAGTACTGCTTTAGCAGCATTCTACAAATTCTGATATGTTGTATTTTTGTTTTCATTTAATCCAAAATATTTGATAATTTCCCTTTTGATTACTTCTTTGACCTATGGATTATTTAGACTTTATAACACACAGTGTGGTCATATTTATAACCGCCCCATATATACTTGAAAAGAATGTATATCCTGCCGCTCTTGGGTGGAATGCTTTCTAAATGTCAATTAGGTCAAGTTGGTAGGTAGTGTTGTTCAAATAGTCTATATCCTTACTTATTTCCTGTCTACTTGTTCTATTGATTGTTGAAAGAAGGCAGTTGAAACATCTGACTCTTACCAAATTTGTCTATTTCTCCTTGAAGTCATTTCAATTTTCACTTCATGTATTATGCAGAAATGTGATCAAGGACATAAACATTTAGAATTGTTATGTCCTTTTAATGAATCCTTTATCATTATTAAATGTCTTTTTTATCCCTGGTAATATTTTTGTTCTGAAATCTACATTGTCTGACATTAAATATAAGCATTTCGGCTTTCATTTAATGCTGTTAATGTGGTATATTTTTCCATTTTTAAACTTTTAACTCATTTGTATTTTTATATTTAAAATGCATTTCCTGTAGACAACATCAAGTCTTGCCTTTTAAATACATTCCAACAATCTCTGTCTTTTAATTGGGGGATTGAGACCATTTGCATTTAATGTGATTTTGATAGGATTAAGTTTAAATCTGTCATCGTGCTATTTTCTATTTGCCTTATGTGTTCCTGTTTTCCTTTTCCTCTTTTTCAGCCTTCTTGTTGATTAACTGATATTTTTGTAATTACATCTTATTAACTTTGTTGGCTTATTAGCTATAACTTTTTGGTTTTTTATTTTGTTGTTCACGTCAGTGTTTACAGTTAACTTATCACAGTCTACCTTCAAATGATATTAAAGCATTTAACATACAGTATAAAAACCTTACAATCATATGCTTCTGTTGCTTCCCTCCTGACCTTTGTGCTATTGTTGGTATACATTTTATTTTTACATGTAGTTTTGCATTTTACTTTTTTACACTCACCCACACTATATTGTGTTTTTGTTTAAACCGTCAATAATTTTTTAAAATTATTTTAAAGATATTTAACTATTAAGAAAAATACCTTCTGTGTTCTAGTTGCTGTATCTGGTGCTCTTCATTGCTTTGTCTAGAACCACATTTCCATCTGGAATCATTTTCTCTTTGACAACAGGATTTTTTTTATAACAGTCTTTATAATGTGGTCTGCTAGTAATGAATTCTTTCAGCTTTTTTATGTCTGCAAATGCCTTTATTTTGTTTTCACTTTTGAAAGATATTGTTGCATATAGGATACAAATGGGCAGTTTTTTCCCAGTGCTTCAAAGACCCACTGTCTTTTTGCTTGCATTTCCTCGCAGGAAGACTTCTGTCACCCCTATCTTCGCTCCTTTGTGCGTAGCATCTCTCTCTCTCTCTTTTTCTGGCTTCCTTTAAGATTTTCTTTTTATCCTTGATTTTGAACAATCTGATTATGATATGATTTGATGTTGTTTTTGTTTCTTTGAGTGCTTGGGTTTGTTGAATTTCTTCCATTGCTGTGTATATAGATTTCATCAAAGCTGAAAGTTTTCTGACCACTGTTTCTATATATATCTTTTTTTTTTAACCCATCTCTCCCTCCTGTTTTAGAGCTTCCACTTACATATATATTGGCCTGCTCAAAGTTGTTCCACAGCTACCAATGCACTGCTCATATTTTAAAAATTCCCCTTTCATTCTGTTTTATTTTTGATAATTTCTATTGCTGTGTCTTGAAGATTACCATTCTTTTCTTATGTAATGTGTAATCTGTCAACAGTATGTTTAAAAAAAAAAAACAAACCTTAGACATTGTATATTTAATCCCCCAAAGATTAATTGGAGTCTTTTTTTTTTTCATATCTTCCTCATCTCCACTTAACTTTTTGAACATATGGGACACAATTATAGCAGCTCTTTTAGAGTCCTTGTCTCCCGATTCTAACATCTGTGCCATCTTTGGATCAGTTTTGATTGATTTTTCTCATTACAAGGTGTATTTTCTTTCTTCTATTCATCCCTGGTAATTTTGACTAGGGCTTCCCTGGTGGTACAGAGGCTAAAGCATCTGCCCACAATGCAGGAGACCCAGGTTCAATCCCTGGGTTGGGAAGATCCCCCGGAGAAGGAACTGGCAACCCACTTTAGTACTCTTGCCTTGAAAATCTCATGGACGGAGAACCCTGGTAGGCTACAGTCCATGGGGTCACAAAGAGCCAGACATGACTAAGCAATTTCACTTTCCCTGGTGGCCCAGATGGTAAAGAATTTGCCTGCAAAATAGGAGACCTGTGTTTGATCCCTAGACTAGATGCCAGACATTGTGAATTTACCTGCTGTGTATTCCTATAAACAATGTTGAATTTTGTAACACAGGTAGAATAGTTGAAATAGTTTGATTTTTTAAGGTCTTGCTTTGCTGTCTTTGACAATAAACCATGGAAAATTCTGAAAGAGATGGGAATACCAGACCACCTAACCTGCCTCTTGAGAAATCTGTATGCAGGTCAAGAAGCAACAGTTAGAACTGGACATGGAACAACAGACTGGTTCCAAAAAGGAAAAGGAGTACGTCAAGGCTGTATATTGTCACCTTGCTTATTTAACTTCCATGCAGAGTACATCATGAGAAACGCTGGACTGGAGGAAACACAAGCTGGAATCAAGATTGCCGGGAGAAATATCCATAACCTCAGATATGCAGATGACACCACCCTTATGGCAGAAAGTGAAGAGGAACTAAAAAGCCTCTTGATGAAAGTGAAAGAGGAGAGTGAAAAAGTTGGCTTAAAGCTCAACATCCAGAAAACGAAGATCATGGCATCTGGTCCTATCACTTCATGGGAAATAGATGGGGAAACAGTGGAAACAGTGGCAGACTTTATTTCTTTCGGCTCCATAATCACTGCAGATGGTGACTGCAGCCATGAAATTAAAAGACGCTTACTCCTTGGAAGAAAAGTTATGACCAACCTAGACAGCACATTCAAAAGCAGAGACATTACTTTGCCAACTAAGGTCCGTCTAGTCAAGGCTATGGTTTTTCCAGAAGTCATGTATGGATGTGAGAGTTGGACTGTGAAGAAAGCTGAGCACCGAAGAATTGATGCGTTTGAACTGTGGTGTTGGAGAAGACTCTTGAGAGTCCCTTGGACTGCAAGGAGATCCAACCAGTCCATTCTGAAGGAGATCAACCCTGAGATTCCTTTGGAAGGAATGATGCTAAAGCTGAAGCTCCAGTACTTTGGCCACCTCATGTGAAGAGCTGACTCCTTGGAAAAGACTCTGATGCTGGGAGGGATTGAGGGCAGGAGAAGGGGACGACAGAGGATGAGATGGCTGGATGGCATCA
Source organism: Capra hircus (assembly GCF_001704415.2). Classification (NCBI taxonomy): domain Eukaryota; kingdom Metazoa; phylum Chordata; class Mammalia; order Artiodactyla; family Bovidae; genus Capra; species Capra hircus. The sequence goes on along the minus strand of NC_030809.1, from coordinate 113,196,301 downwards.
CAGACTCGATGGACGTGAGTCTGAGTGAACTCCGGGAGATGGTGATGGACAGGGAGGCCTGGCATGCTGTGATTCATGGGGTCGTAAAGAGTTGGACACGACTGAGCTCCTGAACTGAGCTTGAAGGTTTACCATGCAGTGCTAGGGGAGTGCTCTGTAGGGCTAATTATTGCCTATTACCGAAGCATTTTGTATACTCTACCCAAGGCTCTATGAATCATGAGGTTTGTTTTTCAGTCATCCTGGAAACGGGTATTATTCCTGGCCCGGTTTGTAATCAGGCATGATTCCCTCCTATCCTTTTGAGTGGTTCTTTCCCTTTCTCTCAGTTTCTTCATATGCATGCACCAATCAGCAGAATACTCAAGACTGGTCTTCTGCATATTTCCAAAACTCTCTCTCTGTGCAATGCTCTGCTTTCAAGTGTTCTTTCCTGAAAACCCTAGCCATCTTAATGTGCTTGTGCTCTCTCTTCTGTCTCTGCAACTCAGGGAATCCACTAGTCTCTGACTAAGGTTTTCCTCTTGGCACTATGATCTAGAAATTCTATCACGGTAAATTAAGATGGTAGTAGGGCTCAACTCATAATGTACAGTATCTTGAAAATTGTTCATATATTTTGTCCACTTTTTGTTTTTGTTTTTTTTTTTTCTGGCGGGAGAGTAAATCTGATTCTTGCTTAGTCCTTGGCCAGAGCAGAATTTCCTACACACTATTTCTGAAATCTGACATTTTTACTCTAAAATACTTAAATAATTTATTTTGAAACCAATAAAGAATATCTATAATGTTGTTTTAAGTGGCCACATAGTATTCCACCATTTGGACAGACCAGAACTTTCTAAACCAGTCTTATATTATTGAATATTTATATTTTCTCCAATTTTTCCTTCATTACATACCATGTTAGTACAAATGTTTTGAAGCTAAAGATTTATAAACTTCTTTAATGGTAAGAGAAATTCCTAGAAGTGGATATTTTGGATCAAAGTTATACACATCTCTGATAAATTGTGTATATTTTGTCAAACTGCCCTCCAGAACGTTTGTATATTTTTGTTTATTTTAACTCATTTCTTTGTTCATTTGTTACTATATCTCATTTTTCTCCTCTTAGTCTTTTTCTTGGTTTTTTTTTGTCCGCAGTATTTTTTAATAAAATCCTACAGTTTATGTTTTCTCAGAAAAGGAAGGGAAAGCCATGTAGACTAAAAATACAACTTTATTCAGCCTGCTTTCATGACCTCCAGAAATGTAGCAAACTTGATTCCAGACCCTGCTGTCTCCAGCTGGTGTTTGCTCTCTGGTGTCTGCTCTCCCACAGTTCTCCTTTCCAAGATCAAGCTTTATGGCTCAGCTAAAGGAAACTGTCACCACTATGGGAAAACAGCAGGGTGACATATACTTCTAGAGTGAGCAAGACACTGGAGCATGACAGAGACTGGCGCATCAGAAGCAGGCTGGCTTGGAGTGATGGTGTGTTTTTTTCTCATAACTCTTTCCTGTTTCTGAAATGTGCTATGACTAACCTTCATATTGTAACTTTGAGTGAGACTGAGAAACCTACAAGAGGCTCATGCCTCCCTCCCAGCTAGGGGAAGGACTGAATTCTTGGCAAAAAAGAGGAGATCCAAGAGTCACCAAGGGAAGAAGCCTGGCCTGAGAATAAAAGGTTAACGGTGGTGCCTCACTCACAGGCAACTCCAAGTAAAACTGAATTTTGAAGTCCTCAAGCAAATGACAACATGGCAACACAAGGCTAATTGCTACTTTCTTTTTAAAAATTCCCCAAATGTTCTGTACTTCTGAGAGACTCTTTGTAAAATTTTAAATTGCTTCAGTGATTATCATGAAAAGATGGTGGGTTCTTGTTTTATTTACTTCTGTAACAACTGGTGGGAAAACATCTAATGTATTTTACTTATTCTTTTTATTATTTTTTAAAATAAAAATTTTAAAAAATCACTAGAGCATAGTTGCCTTACAGTGTTGCATTAGTTTTAGGTGTAGAGCAAAGTGATTCATTTATACATATCCATATATAATTTCCTTATTCTTAATTATAAGACATGTCCACCTTTTGGGAGGCAAGAAGTTCTGGAATAGTTAGTGCAGTGGAGTCACAGCATGGAGTGGGTTGGGAGATGAAAAGGGCAGGTAACAGTTGCCTTTGGAGTAAGACACATGCATTCATTCAGAGACAATTTATTCAAATATTGACGTTTTTATTAGAAGGGCAACAGAAGATGTTGGGTAGCTATGCTCTGTCTAACCAAAGACCCTCATTTCTGTTCATCTGCCCAGACTAAATCTCCTAAAAACTTAGTTCGTTCTGGGCACCAACCATAAGTCAAACTTTGGAGTTCTTCGTGGAGGCCAAACTGCCCAGAAATCGGGGTTCTCTCAAGAAATGTTGGCCACAGTCATGGATATGTTGTAGGAGAAGCCACCCAAGGGAGGGAAAGTGATGAGCACGATAAAATCAGTGGCCCTTCATATTAGAGGCTGTATATGGTCCTAAGTGGGCTTCCCTGGTGGCTCAGATGGGAAAGGAGCTGCCTGCATGGCAGGAGACCTGGGGTCGATCCCTTGGTTGGAAAGAACCCCTGGAGAAGGGAATGGCACCCTACTCCAGTATTCTTGCCTGGAGAATTCCATTGACAGAGGAGCCTGTTGGGCTGCTGTGGGGTAGCTACCATGCTGCCATGGGGTAACAAAGAGTTGGACACAACTGAGCAACTAACACACATGTGCATGTACACACACACGACCCTAAGCACCACAGGGTCTGTGGGCAACGGCTTAACAGAACTCAAATGGATTCTCAGCAAGGAGCCCAGCTTTTGACCATGCCCCATCATTAAGGAGCAGATAACTTTGTACATGTGGTAGGATTAGAAAGATTTTTGCAGAGAGGCATAAAAATTAACATTGAATAGAGGGAAAAGCTCATTTGGAGTAAGGTGTTCCTGGGTTTAACTAGACAAAAATTATACTCCAGAGACCAGGCCTGTATGGGGTGCCTGGAAGCACATTCTCACTTCCTCAGGAGAGAAAGGAGGAGAAGATGAGGGAGAAGAAGCAAAATTTGCTCTCACAGAAGAGCCCCAGATGGACATGGGATGACAGGGCTGCTGTGGGTCTGCCTTAGTGCCAGGACTTGTGGTCAAGCAGGTCTAAGCACCCATCTTCACCAGCATAGCACTTGGTCAGTGGCTGTGCCCACCCATTTACTACCGTTGTGGAGTAGACAGCCAGACAGCCCCCATCACTAAATTGTGCCTGGTGGCTGAAGATGCTGGGCTTGCTCCTGAGATGGCCAGGCACACCTCCAGCTCTGACAGGGTCCTGCCTGGCTCCAGGCTCCAGGAGGGGAATCTCACGGGTATTGTTCATGGAGGACCCATGGGAACGCCTTTGACTCAGTGACACAGAAACTCACCCTCCTGGTTTCTGTGAGTGGAAAAGTTTTTTGTTTTCGTTTTTTAACTACACCCATACTGAGACTTTAACATGGTTCATGAAAAAGTAAAAATTTTCCCGAAAGGAAGAAGAAATGAGAATAGTGCCAGAAGGAACCATCCTGACTCTCTGGAAAAATAAGCTCAATTAGGAACTTTTTTCTCTACTCTAAGCAGAGCTACTCTGAGGAAAAGACTGCACATCCTGATGGTGATAGAGTCAGACTCAGGACAGGAGGATATCAGATGCTTATAAACAGTACTGTGCGTTCCCTTGCCTGGGTTTTGCCGTGGCTGCATAGTGCCAAAGTAGCATGGATGGTTCAGGAGGAACACCATTGGATGGCTTCTTATGAACATTCTAAACTCTATTATAAAGAAAGACACTCAGGCATGCCTGGGACACTCTGCCTTCCCAAATCACAGCTTTGTAGAGATGGACTTCCATCCTAAGCCTGGCAGACTCCAGCAGAACACTCTGCTGGGTGCCTCAGTAGTCCCCTGCATGCATGCATTCTAAGTTGCACAGTTGTGTCTGACTCTGTGCAACCCTATGGACTATAGTGCTCCAGGCTCCTCTGTCCATGGGATTCTCCAGGCAAGAATACTGAACTGGGCTGCCATGCCCTCCTGCAAGGGATCTTCCCATCCTAGAGATCGAACCCGAGTCTGTTATGTCTCTTGCACGGATCTCTATCACTAGTATCACCTGGGAAAACCCCTAGCACCCCCGCTACCCAGCCTCAAAGTCTCTAGTGCTTGACTCATGTTCCATCCTGTTTAATTCCAGTTCTCCTTTCTCCAAAACCAGCAAAAGCTACTCTCATTCATTGGGAGAGTGTCAGTTCAGTTCAGTTCAGTCACTCAGTCGTACACCAGGCCTCCCTGTCCATCACCAACTGCCGGAGTCCACCCAAACCCATGTCCACCAGTCAGTGATGCCATCCAACCATCTCATCCTCTGTCGTCCCCTTCTCCTCCTGCCCTCAATCTTTCCCAGCATCAGGGTCTTTTCAAATGAGTCAGCTCTTTGTATCAGGTGGCCAAAGTATTGGAGTTTCAGCTTCAACATCAGTCCTTCCAATGAACACCCAGGACTGATCTGCTTTAGGATGGACTGGTTGGATCTCCCTGCAGTCCATGGGACTCTCAAGAGTCTTTTCCAACACCACAGTTCAAAAGCATCAATTCTTCAGTGCTCCGGGGCTCTGCTGGGGTGAGGGCTGTGCACACCCTCCTGGTGGCAGGTTCGGTGTCCACAGGTGCCTCCCCATCTGCAGTGATTTTGGAGCCCAGAAAAATAAAGTCGGCCACTGTTTCCCTATCTATTTGCCATGAAGTGATGGGCCCATATGCTATGATCTTAGTTTTCTGAATGTTGAGCTTTAAGCCAACTTTTTCACTCTCGTCTTTCACTTTCATCAAGAGGCTTTTTAGTTCTTCTTCACTTTCTGCCATAAGGGTGGTGTCATCTGCATATCTGAGGTTATTGATATTTCTCCCAGCAATCTTGATTCCAGCTTGCGCTTCATCCAGCCCAGCGTTTCTCATGATGTACTCTGCATAGAAGTTAAATAAGTAGGGTGACAATATACAGCCTTGATGTACTCCTTTTCCTATTTGGAGTTTGTTGTTCCACGTCCAGAGCGCGATCCCATCTAAATAAAAGCCAGAACTCTGATTCCTCTAAATAAGAGGTGTTCTGGAAATTCATGGGGACAAATGAATTGTCCAAATGATGGCAGATGAAGAGGGCACAAGTGATGTTTAATGAGAGTGAGGGACAGGATGTCTAGCCGTAAATGCGGAAAGATTGCTGCACAGCCTGCTTAACTCACAAATATCTCCCACTGGACATTCACACAAGAGAAAAATACATTCATGATGATCTGAGGATAGAACTTACCCTCTTTTTTAAAAAAAAAAAACTCATTTATGAGTAAACATAAAGTCCTTTTCATTGTTTTAGTAATGTTCTATTTTTCTCGAATATTGCATAAATCATGAGAAGTCTGCACTTTATTTCATCTGAAACTTGACCAAAAGTTGCTCCCAATTTTAGAAAATCACACCACCAGTTGCAAAACATAGCTTCTGGTATTGAATGGGCCCGTGCAACAACTCACCACTCTCTCCAGCTGTGTTTGTAGTTTTCACACTCACCATGATGCTGCATATAGTTGATAGCAGTATTTGGAACTAAGCATCTGTATTTTGAAATACATCTCAGGTTATCATATATTGCTTGCCTTTTATTATGCTTTTGTATTAGACTTGGACCATTCATAGTCTTTAAAAAATTCTGTGTCTAGGTAGGCTGAATGTCCTTTCAAGATAATAAAGGAGGAGGATTACATGAAATTCATCATAAGATGGGACATTGGCATTGATACATTGACACAGATGAGATGAACTGGCTTAGAAGTTCTGGAAGGGTTCTTTAGAAGCTCTCATCAGAGTTCTTTGTGGCTATGCATGTGCTTTATCAGCAAGAACAAGAGGGTTACATAACTTTGTTAAGCCCTTTTCTTGGTTTTTCTGTCTCTCCTCTCTTCTCCTCCCTCTTCCTGAATTTTGATTGCTATCCACTGTTTGGTGGTCTTCCCTGGTGGCTCAGAGGGAAAAGAATCTGCCTGCAAAGCAGGAGACCTGGGTTTGATCCCTGGATTGGGACAATCCCCTGGAGAAGGGAATGGCTACCCACTCCAGTATTTTTGCCTGGGAAATCCCATGGACAGAGGAGCCTGGGGGGCTACAGTCCGCGGGGTTGCAAAGAGTCGGACGCGACTGGGCGACTAGCACACTATTGGGTACAGCTTCGGCTGTTCTGTCAGTGATCTTGCTGGTTTCCTGCCTCGGATGAGAAGCAATTTTCAGGCCTTCCCAATCTGTTTTTCACCCCTTGTGCTGTGTTGCCTGCGTGAGTTCAAACAGTTGGAATGCAGCTAGGTACACAGGTGACTCATTTTGAAAAATGTAGAAAATCTATATATTTGACATTTGAGGCACCAGTGCCTCCTTCTTTTCTGTGGGCTGGTATAGATAATGGGACATTGGGGGACCCCCATATTTTGCCTCTTATTTGGAAACTTTCAACAAAATCATTGCTTCTTTTTCATTTTAACCACCTCTCCAGTTTTAAATTTTATTTCTGATTTAAGCTAACATCCTACCTCATTTCTGCCTGTGATATGACTATTTTGTACAGTGCAAAAGAAGGGCCTGGTGAGATAAATAGGAATGTATATCTACAATTTCAGTTTTAAAGAAATTGCTGCTTTTCTTAGGTTAAAACGACTACCACAGTATTTACTCAGTTTTCCAATTATAATTCTGATCTTCATGGTAGAATTTTAACTTGCATAGCTGGAAAAGCAGTTCAAAGTTGTTTCTCTTCATTTATGTCCATGTTGTATTATTTCAACATAATCACACTATCACTGAACGATTTATGTTTATAGTATGCCATTTATATTTGAAAATGTGCATATAGATATTACAATAATTCTAACAACTGCATTTTACTCTACTTTCAGTGGCAGGAAAATGTAATATTCCACCACATTGAGTTACAAAAGCTACGTAGTGTAAGCCTGCTGGAACATTTATTCTGTGCCTAATCTGTGCACTGACAAAATTTTTCATTGTTATTGGGAAATTAAGACTATAACAAGCCTTACATTGGTATATATGTAACAATCTTACATTTCCAGTGGTTAAAGCTGACATAATAAATAATTCATTTTTTCTGTTTTTGTTAGAGGAATGATTAAAAATGAATCAGGCAATTCACATTAGTATTTGAGTTCTGCTAATTGCATAGAACCGTATCTTTCAATGGAGGTATAATCTATGTTTTTATACCTCTTTTCAGAGACAGACTGCCATAGTAGAGGCAGCTCAAACTGTCTATGTGATATTCTAAGCATTTGCTGTTTGGAGCAGATAAAGTCAGTTATGCTGAGAGAGGATCCATTTGTGAACTGCAAAAATAGATCTGGGTCTAAAATTTTCTGGGCTATCAGAAGATTTAGTAATAGCTAAAAACCACTTCCAGTGACTGCAGAGCTGTTCTGGTTATCATTGCTGAGCAGCAAGTTACCCCCGTTGTTTCTATGGCCAGGAATTCAGGATAGGCTGGATCGTGCAGTTCCTCCTGCAGCTGCAGACAGTGGCTGGAGTCACTCACTTCCCCTGGGGTGCCTGGAATAGCTAGGTTCTCATTTCCCTCCCTTCTCTCATGGTCTTGGGCTTTTCCGTGTGTTCTCTCCCTGCGGATTAGTTGGGCTTCCTCACAGCATGGTGGCCTTGGAGCAGTTGGACTGTTTGCATAGCAGTTCAGGATTCCAAAGTCAGTATTTGAGGAATGAGGCAGAAGCTGCCTGCTTCCTACAACCTAGCCTCAGAAACCACACAGTCACACCCACTTCATTCTGTTGGTTATAACCAAATAAAAACCTGCCCAGGTTCACGGAGAGGGAAGTATGGAAAGAATGTCCATGATACACTGTAAGTGAGGATGTGGGGTGTGTGCTTGGTGTGTATGCTAACAACCCTGCTCTGCTTATGAAGCCCTCCTCGTCTCGGGGAGCCTCATCATTGCTTCTGCTGTGAGAGTCCAACTTAAATTTTGAATACATCCAGAAATGAAAGCAATCTTCTAAAGCAGAGGCCCTCAGGCAGTTTACTATTGCTAATTTAAGTGATCACACATTACATGATGTGGCACCATCTTTTAACAGGGCTGAAATATATTTTCAGTTATTTTTCTAGAGCCATAGATAAATTTTCCTGGTGGCTCAGACAGTAAAGAATCTGCTTGCAATGCAGGAGACCCAGGTTTGATCCCTGGGTCGGGAAGATCCCCTGGAGAATGAAATGGCAACCCACTCCAGTATTATTTCCTGGAGAATTTCATGGACACTGGAGCCTGGTGGGTTATAGTCCATGGGGTTGCAAAAAGTCGGACATGACTGAGCGACTTTCACTTTTCAAATAAGCAAAAGTTCTGGGTTTGCCACAGACATTTCACGTACCCCTCCTCCTCATTTTTCCTTATCTTCTTTCACTGTAAGAAGTTTCTTTTTCCTCTATGAATATTGATAGCAATTTCATAGCAATGGGTAGATATAGTTGTATGTTATGAATTAAAATTTACTCATAAAAATATGTATTTTTTAAAATAAGCATTTTATGTTTAAAAACAGGATCCGTACTCTGACACTTCATCTTTGTCCTGCTTCATTCATTCATTCATCAAAGGTGTAAGTACATCTGTGCGCTAGCTCAGTTAGCTACCTGAGTTTTAACTTGGCTACCCAAGTTAAACATGTTGGAGTTGTTCTGGTTATCATTTACTTATTTACTTTCTCTGCACTCTAATAATTCTAAGAGACTTAAAAATTAATATCTGTATTAATTTGGACTCTTTTAACTGCAAATGTCAGAATTTATTGACTTACGCAACTTGAAAACTAGAATGGAACAACTGGGTCTAGGAATCCAAACGAAGCTGTTAGACTTTCAGTTGTCTTCTCACTCCATCTGCCACAAAGAGTTCCCAGGTGCCATAGATGGTGGCCAACATCTGACGGTCTGTGCCTCCATTCCTCCCACTTCAAATTAAAACCTTGACTGGCTCTGTTTGTGTCCTGTTCCTATCACCCTGGAGCCGATCCCTGCGGCCACTGGAAGGAGGTTAGAATAATCTATCAAGTGAGGGAGTGTGGCTCCTGCTCAGAGAACTATAATATACCCACCCCAGTGCTGCTGAGGCCACTTCTCCCTTTCTATGCCTGTTCACACTGCTGTGATGCCTGGCTAGCCTTCCCATTCTGTGCTCATACCTCCAGCATACTACAACCAGCAGCAGATTCATCCCCTTCAGTTCAGTTCAGTCACTCAGTCGTGTCCTACTCTGTGCGACCCCATGGACTGCACCATGCCAGGCCTCCCTGCCCATCATCAAATCTAGAGTTTACTCAAATTCATCTCCATTGAGTCAGTGATACCATCCAACCATCTCATCCTCTGTCATTCCCTTCTCCTCCAGCCTTCAATCTTTTCCTGCATCAGGGTCTTCTCAAATAAGTCAGTTTTTCACATCAGGTGGCCATAGTATTGGAGTTTCGGCTTCAGCATCAGTCCTTCCAAAGAATATTCAGGACTGATTGCCTTTAGGATGGACTCGTTGGATCTCCTTGCTGTCCAAGGGAACTCAAGAGTCTTCTCTAACACCATAGTTCAAAAGCATCAATTCTTCGGTGCTCAGTTTTCTTTATAGTCCAACTTTTACATTCATACATGACTACTGGAAAAACCATGGCTTAGACTCTTGAGAGTTCCTTGGACTGCAAGAAGATCCAACCAGTCCATCCTGAAGGAGATCAACCCTGGAATTTCTTTGGAAGGAACGATGCTAAAGCTGAAGCTCCAGTACTTCGGACACCTCATGCGAAGAGTTGACTCATTGGAAAAGACTCTGATGCTGGGAGGGATTGGGGGCAGGAGGAGAAGGGGACGACAGAGGATGAGATGGCTGGATGGCATCACGGACTCAATGGACGTGAGTCTGAGTGAACTCCGGGAGATGGTGATGGACAGGGAGGCCTGGCATGCTGCAATTCATGGGGTCGCAAAAAGTCGGACACGACTGAGCGACTGAACTGAACTTGACTAGATGGACATTTATTGGCAAAGTAATGTCTCTGCTTTTTAATATGTTATCTAGGTTGGTCATTACCTTTCTTCCAAGGAGCAAGCGTCTTTTAGTTTCATGGTGGGAGTCACCATCTGCAGTGATTTTGGAGCCCCCCCAAATAGTCTGTCACTGTTTCCACTGTTTCCCCATCTATTTGCCATGAAGTGATAGGACCAGAAGCCATGATTTTACTTTTATGAATGTTGAGCTTTAAGACAATTTTTTCACTCTCTTCTTTCACTTTCATCAAGAGGCTATTCAGTTCTTTGCTTTCTGCCATAAGGGTGGTATCATCTGCGTATCTGAGGTCATAGATATTTCTCCTGGCAATCTTGCTTCCAGCTTGTGCTTCATCCAGCCTGGCATTTTTCATGATGTACTCTGCGTATAAGTTAAATAAGCAGGGTGACAATATACAGCCTTGATGTACGCCTTTCCTGATTTGGAACCAGTCTGTTGTTCCATGTCCAGTTCTAACCTTTGCTTCCTGACCTGCATACAGATTTCTCAGGAGGCAGGTCAGGTGGTCTGGTATTCCCATCTCTTTCAGAATTTTCCAGTTTATTGTGATCCACACAGTCAAAGATTTTGGCATAGTCAATAAAGCAGATGTTTTTCTGGAACTATCTCACTATTTCAATAATCCATTGGATGTTGGCAATTTGATCTCTGGTTCCTCTGCCTTTTCTAAATCCAGCTTGCACATCTGGAAGTTCACAATTCATGTAGTGTTGAAGCCTGGCTCGCAGAATTTTGGGCATTACTTTGTTAGTGTGTGAGATGAGTGCAACTGTGCAGTCATTTGAACATTCTTTGCCATTGCCTTCCTTTGGGATTGGAATGAAAACTGACCTTTTCCAGTCCTGTGGCCACTGCTGAGTTTTCCACATTTGCTGGCGTATTGAGTGCAGCACTTTCACAGCATCATCTTTCAGGATTGGAAATAGCTCAACTGGAATTACATCACCTCCACTAGCTTTGTTCGTAGTGATGCTTTCTAAGGACCACTTGACTTCACTTTCCAGGATGTCTGGCTCAGGTGAGTGATCACACCATTGTGATTATCTTGGTCGTGAATATCTTCTTTGTACAGTTCTTCTGTGTATTCTTGCCACCTCTTCTTCATATCTTCTGCTTCTGTTAGGTCCATACCGTTTCTGTCCTTTATTGAGCCCATCTTTGCATGAAATGTTCCCTTGGTATCTCTAATTTTCTTGAAGAGATCTCTAGTCTTTCCCATTTTATTGTTTTCCTCTATTTCTTTGCATTGATCACCGAGGAAGGCTTTCTTATCTCTCCTTGCTATTCTCTGGAACTCTGCATTCAGCTGCTTATATCTTTCCTTTTCTCCTTTGCCTTTCACGTCTCTTCTTTTCTCAGCTGTTTGTAAGGCCTCCCCAGACAGCCATTTTTCTTTTTTTGCTTTTCTTTTCCTTGGGGATGGTCTTGATCCCTTCCTCCTGTACAATGTCATGAACCTTCATCCATAGTTCATCAGGCACTTTGTCTATCAGATCTAATCCCTTGAATCTATTTGTCACTTCCACTGTACAGTCATAAGGGATTTGATTTAGGTCATAACTGAATTGTCTAGTGGTTTTCCCTACTTTCTTCAATTTAAGTCTGAATTTGTCAATAAAGAATTAATGATCTGAGCCAGTCAACTCCCGGTCTTGTTTTTGCTGCCTGTATAGAGCTTCCCCATCTTTGGCGGCAAAGAATATAATCAATTGGATTTTGGTATTGACCACCTGGGTATGTCCATGTGTAGAGTCTTCTCTTGTGTTGTTGGAAGAGAGTGTTTGCTATGACCAGTGTGTTATCTTGGCAAAACTCTATTAGCCTTTGCCCTGCTTCATTCCGTACTCCAAGACCAAATTTTCCTGTTACTCCAGGTATTTCTTGACTTCCTACTTTGGCATTCCAGTCTCCTATAGTGAAGAGGACATCTTTTTTGGGGTGTTAGTTCTAGAAGGTCTTGTATGTCTTCATAGAATCATTCAGCTTTAGCTTCTTCAGTATTACCAATCGGAGCATAGACTTAGATTATTCTGATGTTGAATGGTTTGCCTTAGAAACAAACAGAGATCATTCTGCCATTTTTGAGATTGCATCCAAGTACTGCATTTTAGACTCTTGTTGACTATGATGGCTACTCCATTTCTTCTAAGGGATTCCTGCCCACGGTAGTAGATATAATGGTCATCTGAGTTAAATTCACCCATTCCAGTCCATCTTAGTTTGCTGATTCCTAAAATGTTGACGTTCACTCTTGCCATCTCCAGTTTGACCACTTCCAATTTGCCTTGATTCATGGACCTAACATTCCATGTTCCTATGCAATATTGCCCTTTATAGCATCAGACTTTACTACCATCAGCAGTCACATCCACAACTGGGTGTTGTTTCTGCTTTGGTTCCATCCCTTCATTCTTTCTGGAGTTATTTCTCCACTGATCTCCAGTAGCATATTGGGCACCTACCGACCTGGGGAATTCATCTTTCAGTATCCTATCATTTTGCCTTTTCATACTGTTCATGGGGTTCTCAAGGCAAGAATACTGAAGTGGTTTGCCATTCCCTTCTCTAGCAGACCTCATTTAGTCATCCCCTTAGAACTCCTCTTTATCATGCCACTCCCCTGGAGTGACATTCTAGGACCTCAGCATACTGCCCATACCTGTTCACCTGCCCAAGCTCCTCTCTCACTTCTTCCTTCACAAAAATCTCTACTCTGGTTTCATGGGTCTACTTTCCACTACGCAAAACTGCAGCATTCCAGCCCCCATGCACTTGTTCCCATTGTTTCCCTTACATAGACAGCCCGGTTTGCCTCCATTTCTAATTCCTACTGGTCATTCAGAGGCCCTCCCAAGCCCCGCTTCCCAGGAAGCTTCACTGGCCATCTCATGCCAGGGTAGCCATTCAGCTTTCTACCCTTTCTTCAGACAGCTTTACCATAAATCCAGTAATTCCATAGACACTTTCTTAGAGGACCCATGTCTATCTCTGTTATCATCTTGTTCATTCTTTTTTAAAAAATTAATTTATTTAATTGGAGTCTAATTACTTTATCATATTGTGATGGTTTTGCCATACATCAACATGAATCAGTCACAGGTATACATGTGTCCCCCCATCCTGAACCCCCCTGCCACCTCCCTCCCCACCCCATCCCTCTGGGTTGTCCCAGAGCACCGGCTTTGAGTGCCCTGCTTTATGCCTCAAACTTGCGGTGGTCATCTGTCTTACATATGGTAACATACATGTTTCAGTGCTATTCTGTCAAATCAACCCACCCTTGCCTTCTCCCACAGAGTCCAAAAGTCTGTTCTTTACACCTGTGTCTCTTTTTCTGTCTTGCATATAGGATTGTCGTTACCGTCCTTTTTGTGTGTGTATATTAATTTTATTACCTTTCTAATACACAGAATACTAAAATAATACATAAAGTATTACATTTATAATGCATAAAATACCTTTTTAATACAAAAGAGTCCATGAACATGGCAGGAAAGGCACACGGTATCAAGTCCTAAGGGTTATATGGACTCTAAACAGAGCCAGCTCATGCAAGAGTCCATTATGGATTCAGAATATGAATGGATTCATGACGGCCTCAAACTTGGTGTTCCTGGAAGTGCTCCGGCAGGCTCTCTGTGGAAACAAGATCTAGACTGTACTGACAGCTCCAGCCCAGGGCAAGCCCAAGATAGAGAACTAAATAGGCTTTGGATTGGGAGGAGGGTAGCTCAGACAATTTTATCATAATTTCTTTTCAAAATGTGAAACAATAAAAGGTCAGGAAGGACATTTAACAAATGAAAGAGAATACATTGTTAACAATTCTTCATTTAAGTTAGCAAACTTGGCTAAGGGATTCTTTGATGGATTTAAGTGCTCCTTTGGAACATTTTCTTCTGCTATAATAATCCATTCCATTGTGTTATAAAGTAATTATAATCACCACTCAGTGTCCCAAGTCAGAGCAGAAGAAAAGAAGTATTAAGAGCAAGAAGTATCTGGAAATATCTCACATGCTGGCTTTCTGCTTTTTAAGAACTGAAAAGCAACATCTCTTTATACTGTGATCACTGAGGCAAAGGTTTACAATACTTGTAATATGATTGTACTAGAAATGTATCCTGTTAGAGGTGGTACAAGTGATGTCAGGCTGAGAAGCAAAGGGGTCAGGGAGGACACATTTCGAGAAGAAAAGTGTCTCTCTGCTCAAGGGAGAAGCTTCCCAGGTGGCACTAGTGGTAAAGAACCCGCCTGCCAATGCAGGAGGCGGAAGAGACACAGTTCGATCCCTGGGTCAGGAAGATCCCCGGAGAAGGAATTAGCAACCCACTCCAGTATTCTTGCCTGGAGAATCCCATTGACAGAGGAGCCTGGCAGGCTACAGTCCATGAGGTTGCAAAGAATCGTTCATGACTGAAGCGACTTAGCACAGCACAGCACAGCACCCAGGAAAGAGACACAAACCTGAGCCCTCCATTGAAAGTTCAAGTTCTTCCCTCTTGGCCAACCTGTCACTCTCACTCTTACTATGTTCCTGCCTTTAGGGGAGAGGAGGTGAAACAGCGAAAGCTATGGCCAGGCCAATGGCTTTCATAAGCGTATTGCATAGAAGGATAAGTGACTGTGGTTCGATGTAGTCAGAGAGCAAATTCGTGGCCAAGTCCACACTCTAGTGTATGCACAAAGTTCCAGGAAATGTTGGAGAAGAAACACAGAAGCACATGCCTTCCAAGATTCTGCATCTATTTAGTAAAATAGGCAACATACCTGTGGTTAAGGAAGAATTGAATGTATTTTGCAGGCTGAAATTGCCATTCCTATATGATAGTTTCCATAGGGAGTATTTAGTCTAGGTGCTTTTTCTTGCATAAATTTTCTGCAAGAGTATTTGCCCCATGTTATGGTATTTCATAAAACTAATATTTGGGGGGAATTCGTGAAAGATGACATGGAATACACAACAGAGCAACAACCCACTGTAAGACAGAAATGGGAAAACTAACACAACATTGTAAATCAACTCAGTTCAGTTCAGTTCAGTTCAGCCGCTCAGTCATGTCCGACTCTTTGCGACCCCATGAATCGCAGCACGTCAGGCCTCCCTGTCCATCACCAACTCCCGGAGTTCACTCAGATTCACATCCATCGAGTCAGTGATGCCATCCAGCCATCTCATCCTGGGTCATCCCCTTCTCCTCCTACCCCCAATCCCTCCCAGCATCAGAGTCTTTTCCAATGAGTCAACTCTTCGCATGAGGTATCCGAAGTACTGGAGCTTCAGCTTTAGCATCATTCCTTCCAAAGAAATCCCAGGGCTGATCTCCTTCAGAATGGACTGGTTGGATCTCCTTGCAGTCCAAGGGACCTTCAAGAGTCTTCTCCAACACCACACTTCAAACGCATCAATTCTTCGGCGCTCAGCCTTCTTCACAGTCCAACTCTCACATCCATACATGACCACAGGAAAAACCATAACCTTGACTAGACAGACCTTAGTTGGCAAAGTAATGTCTCTGCTTTTGAATATGCTATCTAGGTTGGTCATAACTTTTCTTCCAAAGAGTAAGCGTCTTTTAATTTCATGGCTGCAGTCACCATCTGCAGTGATTTTGGAGCCCCCCAAAATAAAGTCTGCCACTGTTTCTACTGTTTCCCCATCTATTTCCCATGAAGTGATGGGACCAGATGCCATGATCTTCGTTTTCTGAATGTTGAGCTTTAGGCCAACTTTTTCACTCTCCTCTTTCGCTTTCATCAAGAGGCTTTTTAGCTCCTCTTCACTTTCTGCCATAAGGGTGGTGTCATACTTCGGTTTAAAAAACATACACAAAAAACTGGAAATGGTGCTCTCAGGAGCTAACCCAGGCAGGTCTGGAAGAGACAAGTAAATTACATGGAAAGGTGGCCTAGATCCCCATGTTACTTACCTTGATGTCCCAAAGCATCATCCTCAACTCACATCCCTGTGCTCTTGTGAATCGTTTTGGCTAAATGAAAGAAGAGAACTCAGGCCAGATTTCTGATGAGTTGACATTGTATGTTTGAATGGCTCAGATCAGACTTCTGCTGCATGGCAGCCTCACTCAGAGGGGCAGGGGAGAAGAGATGCCCTCCCAGCATCCTGAGCTTTGAGCTGAATACATGGCTCATCAATTCCTATGGGAGAAGGTTAGAAACGGACTCCTGGCCAGTGGCCTGAAGTGAATAAGAGCACAGTATCAAAGGCAGGGATTGCTGGGGAGGGATATGTGCACGTGTTTTTTTGGCTCTTTGTGTTCACCCAGGGGCACCTATCACAGAGGACGGGTTCAACAACCAGGTGGACAGTGTGATTCTTCCATCAACACCAGCCAGCTCTGCTCTCAGCCATGCTGGTGCCAGGAAACACTCAGGGTTCCAGGAAACTTAAGAGTTGTGACTACCACTGAGTTACTTTGGGCTTCTCAGGCCAGCCAAGCAGGCAAAGAAAGGAACTACTGTATCCGAGGGGCATTCAGTCCTGACTGACACGCTAGCCTCATCTCGTCCTGCTCAGCCCTCAGCCACTGGCCAGACCCAAGCTGAGGGAAGAGAGAAATTTTTACATCAGATTTGATTGAAAGGTACAAGTAGGGATAGAGTAACTTATCCTAGAAATTTATGTATAAATTATAATTACAACCTAGGGGATATGTCTGAGATGACGTGAAGGCTGGGAAAGAGTAAAGGTTGTGGTTCAGTTCAGTTCAGTCACTCAGCTGTGTCCGACTCTTTGCAACCCCATGAATCGCAGCATGCCAGGCCTCCCTGTCCATCACCAACTCCCAGAGTTCACTAAAACTAATGTCCATCAAGGCGGTAATACCATCCAACCATCTCATCCTCTGTCATCCCCTTCTCCTCCTGACCCCAATCCCTCCCAGCATCAGAGTCTTTTCCAATGAGTCAATACTTTGCATGAAGTGGCCAAAGTATTGGAGTTTCAGCTTCAACATTAGTCCTTCCAATGAACACCCAGGACTGATCTCATTTAGAATGGACTGGTTGGACCTCCTTGCAGTCCAAGGGACTCTCAAGAGTCTTCTCCAACACCACAGCTCAAAAGCATCAATTCTTCGGCACTCAGCTTTCTTCACAGTCCAAGTCTCACATCCATACATGACCACTGGAAAAACCATAGCTTTGACTAGACAGACCTTTTTTGACAAAGTAACGTCTCTGCTTTTTAATATGCTGTCTAAGTTGGTCATAACTTTCCTTCCAGGGAGTAAGCGTCTTTTAATTTCATGGCTACAGCCACCAACTGCAGTGACTTTGGAGCCCAAAAAAATAAAGTCTGTTTCCACTGTTTCCCCATCTATTTGCCATGAAGTGATGGGACCAGATGCCATGATCTTCGTTTTCTGAATGTTGAGCTTTAAGCCAACATTTTCAGTCTCCTCTTTCACTTTCATCAAGGGCTTTTTAGTTCCTCTTCACTTTCTACCATAAGGTGTCATCTGCTTATCTGAGGTTATTGATATTTCTCCCAGCAGTCTTGATTCCAGCTTGTGCTTCTTCCAGTCCAGCATTTCTCATGATGTACTCTGCATTTAAGTTAAATAAGGAAGGTGATAATATACAGCCTTGACGTACTCCTTTTCCTATTTGGAACCAGTCTGTTTTCCATGTCCTGTTCTAATTGTTGCTTCCTGACCTGCATACGGGTTTCTCAAGGGGCAGGTCAGGTGGTCTGGTATTCCCATCTCTCTCAGAATTTTCCACAGTTTATTGTGATCCACACAGTCAAAGGCTTTGGCATAGTCAATAAAGCAGAAATAGATGTTTTTCTGGAACTCTCTTGCTTTTTTGATGACCCAGCAGATGTTGGCAATTTGATCTCTGGTTCCTCTGCCTTTTCTAAAACCAGCTTGAACATCTGGAAGTTCACGGTTCACGTATTGCTGAAGCCTGGCTTAGAGAATTTTGAGCATTACTTTACTAGCATGTGAGATGAGTGCAATTGTGTGGTCATTTGAGCATTCTTTGACATTGCCTTTCTTTGGGATTGGGATGAAAACTGACCTTTTCCAGTCCTGTGGCCACTGTTGAGTTCTCCATATTTGCTGGCATATTGAGTGCAGCACTTTCACGGCATCATCTTTCAGGATTGGAAATAGCTCAACTGGAATTTCATCACCTCCACTAGCTTTGTTCGTAGTGATGCTTTCTAAGGCCTGCTTGACTTCACATTCCAGGATGTCTGGCTCAGGTGAGTGATCACACCATTGTGATTATCTTGGTCATGAAGGTGTTTTTTGCACAGTTTTCCTGTGTATTCTTGCCACCTCTTCTTCATATCTTCTGCTTCTGTTAGGTCCATACCATTTCTGTCCTTTATTGAGCCCATCTTTGTATGAAATGTTCCCTTGGTATCTCTAATTTTCTTGATGAGATCTCTAGTCTTTCCTATTCTGTCGTTTTCCTCTATTTTTTTTGCATTGATCGCTGAGGAAGGCTTTCTTATCTCTTCTTGCTATTCTTTGGAACTCTGCATTCAGATGCTTATATCTTTCCTTTTCTCCTTTGCTTTTCACTTCTCTTCTTTCCACAGCTATTTGTAAGGCCTCCCCAGACAGCTATTTTGCTTTTCTTTTTCTTGGGGATGGTCTTGATCCCTGTCTCCTGTACAGCGTCATGAACCTCCGTCCATAGTTCATCAGGCACTCTGTCTATCAGATCTAGTCCCTTAAATCTATTTCTCACTTCCACTGTACAATCATAAGGGATTTGATTTAGATCATACCTGAATGTTCTAGTGGTTTTCCCTACTTTCTTCAATTTAAGTCTGAATTTGGCAATATTCATGATCTAAATTTGGCGAGAGTTCATGATCTGAGCCACAGTCAGCTCCCGGTCTTGTTTTTATTGACTGTATAGAGCTTCTCCATCTTTGGCTGCAAAGAATATAATCAATCTGATTTTGGTGTTGGCCATCTGATGATGCCCATGTGTAAAGTCTTCTCTTATGTTGTTGGAAGAGGGTGTTTGCTATAACCAGTGTGTTCTCTTGGCGAAACTCTATTAGTCTTTACCCTGCTTCATTACGTACTCCAAGGTGAAATTTGCCTGTTACTCCAGGTGTTTCTTGACTTCCTACTTTTGCATTCCAGTCCCCTATAATGAAAAGGACATCTTTTTTAGGTGTTAGTTCTAAAAGGTCTTGTAGGTCTTCATAGAACCGTTCAACTTCAGCTTCTTCAGCGTTACTAGTTGAGGCATAGGCTTGGATTACCGTGATATTGAATGGTTTGCCTTGGAAATGAACAGAGATCATTCTGTCGTTTTTGAGATTGCATCCAAGTACTGCATTTTAGACTCTTTTGTTGACCATGATGGCTACTCCATTTCTTCTGAGGGATTCCTGCCCTCAGTAGTAGATATAATGGTCATCTGAGTTAAATTCACCCATTCCAGTCCATCTTAGTTCACTGATTCCTAGAATGTCGACATTCATTCTTGCCATCTCCAGTTTGACCACTTCCAATTTGCCTTGACTCATGGACCTGGCATTCCAGGTTCCTATGCAATATTTCCCTTTATAGCATTGGGCCTTGCTTCTGTCACCAGTCACATCCACAGCTGGGAATTGTTTTTGCTTTGGCTCCATCCCTTCATTTTTTCTGGAGTTGTTTCTCCACTGATCTCCAGTAGCATATTGGGCACGTACCAACCCGGGAAGTTTCCCTTTCAGTATCCTATCATTGTGCCTTTTCATACTGTTCATGGGTCTCTCAAGGCAAGAATACTGAAGTGGTTTGCCATTCCCTTCTCCAGTGGACCACACTCTGTCAGACCTCTCCACCATGACCCGTCTGACTTGGGTGGTTCTGCACAGCATGTCTTAGTTTCATTGAGTTAGACAAGGCTGTGGTCTGTGTGATCAGATTGGCTAGTTTTCTGTAACAAGGCTGTGGTTAGAGAAAAATAAATCCATTTTCTGTTTGTATGTCGTCTAAGCTGAGCTTTTTCAATAAGCCAGTTATAAGCACACTCTTCAGAAACATGGAGGAAAATCCCAGAAGAAACAGCTAAAACACAGGTAAGAGGTTGCCTCAGGAAACATGATTTGGAGTTGGAGAAGAATTTTTTTTTATTACCAGTTTTGCTCAAATGATTTTTAAAACTGTGTGCATAGAAGCCTCTGATAAAAATAAAAATATAGTTAAATAAAGTAAATATTGTTGAGTGGAAATGCACAGTGGAGAGAAAGGTTGAGGTGGAAAGCTTAGAGACACAGACCAGCCCTGTACTTAAAATTAAAGGACATAATTTTTAATTAAAACTTTTGGACTCTTCTAATCCAGGTTAGTCTGGAATGCATGGGTAGGGGATCCATGGATGAGGTTCAAGGGATCCATGAATATCTTTGACGATTTTCTATTCAAAATGTACATGTGTACATTTTCGGGGTGGGATATTTAGCTTTCATTGGGTTTTTAAAATCAAGAAAAGAATAAGAACTACTGATTTGATGTCATTTATACAAAATAACAATGAAAGAATCTATACACTTACAAAAAAGAAGGTGCATATTTGGTGAAAGTGAGTGGAATCAATACAGTACAATACAATACATCATATTGCACCATAGCGTTTATAGTAGCTCCACTCAAGGGATCGGTGGGGTTGGGTGGGAGTCAACGAGGGCTTTTACTGTATCCATACCAGGTGCATTTTTAACTGAGAGGAATATATTAGGCATTTCTTTTATGTTTAAAAACTTTTAAACTATTTACTTGGTTCTTCTCATTTTACAGTTGAGAAAATGAGCTCCAGGGATGTGGCCTAATTGTCCAAGTCACACTCATACACACACACAAACACACAGAGGTGACCCAGGAAGCAAATGTCCTGTGTCCCACCCTTGCACTCCTCCAGTGCCCTGGTGGCACCCTGAGCCGGCTCCGAGAGATCTCTACTGCCCATTGGGTTGACCCCCCCACCCGGAGCCGTGCATCCTGTAGACCTAGTCATATTATATTTGTGCGTGCAAGTACAGTTATACGGACCAAACAGTTGTATCAATACAAATACTGTAACAATGCTCTCAGCATTCCTTACATATGGTGAGAAGAAGGTAGTAAAAGAAACAGATTTACACAAGATTTCCATGTACAGAGGCATCCAGAGTTTTCGATTTGTGAGTGCTTCTGGCTCTACTGATCACAGCACCTGATCAGTATGAGGAGCAGTTCTAAGGCGGACCTGGTGAGGATCAGAACCTCCTTGTGGGCAGTACACCCTGAGTTATGAAGCTGAGGGACTCAAGTTGGACTGCCAGGTTTGAATCCTTTTTGTCACTTACCTGCTCCATGATTTGTGCCAATTTGCTCAACCTCCCTGAATCTCCATTTTCTCTTCTTTAAAATGGGAATAACTTTTGTTATTATATGTGTAAAAGCACTTAGCACCATGTCTGGTATAATTCAGTGGTAGCTGTTATTATTAAAGGATAATTCTCAAAAACGGGTCTCCTTTTGAGATGTGAAACAGCTTAGACAAATTCAGGAGTGTCAGGGAAACCTGCTTGGATCAGGTGTCGGGCTATGTCTTCCCAACTGAGGGCAAGACGTTAAAGAGGGACATTTCAGGGAGAAGCCTTTCACTGCTCTCTTTTTCCTCTCATTGTTCCTCTTATGGACAGACTTCCTGTCCTTCACTGACTATTATTTCATGGGGTGCGAGCAGGTAAAACAGATACTGAGAGTAGATATGGAAGAGAAAAACTGTAACATCTCTTCCAATCATCACCAACAATTCAGATTTATTGAAGAGCACATTCCAAAATATTCTTTCAACACCATCAGCCTCTTCTTGGCAGTAACATGACAGGGATACTCCCTAGCACAGGAAGAACCTCTACTTCAGGGAGCCTGAGACTGAGCAGGTGCGCCTGTAAAAACGGAGATTCTGGGTCACATCCCTTGAATATTTGATTTAGTAATCCTGCATGGCTTTGCTAGCTGAATTTCCCAGTGCACCTTTTGGCCATCTGCTTCGAATCAGCTATGAGTTTTTAAAGAGTCTACTGTTGTTAGTTGCTAAGTCTTTGCAACCCCATGGGCTGTAGCTCACCAGGCTTCTCTGTCTCAGGGATCGAACCCAGGTCTCCTACTTTATAGTGGATTCTTTACCATCTGAGCTACCAGGGACTTTGAAGAGCGTAGTTTTTGGTTGATTCTGATAAACGTTAAAGTATGGAAACCACTGGAAAGGACCTTTGCAAATTTGGCCTTTTCTGCAGTAGGTAAAAGGCAATTGGGTTATGAGGGATTCATAGTGTTTTAACATTCTAGGTGCAGAATGATCATAGTGATTCACCCATGCCCTTGACTAATAGGGGCCTTCTCTCAGAAGGCTAACTTAGTCACTCAAAGTTGGAATCTTCCTTCTTTCCTTGAATGATCAGGAGGTTGAGCCAAGAGTTTCTTTATGGTGTTGATTTATCAGATAAGTCACATCTATCTAGGATTAGCCCCATCAAGAATCATGTGTTATTTATTGATATGTTTAGTTAAGAAAAAGAGGTCATAAAAAAAGTCAGTACTTGCCTAACACAAATGGAGGGCAAGACTTTTATGATGCAATAAACTCATTCCCCAGCACAACAGATCAGGTTGCATGAAGGCTAACAGATCCTTGCAGGGATCAAATTTGTACTGTTGAACGTTTTGAATAAAATTACCATTGTGGAAATCTTTCTGCACAGTCTAATGAGACTTTGAGATCTTTGAGACAGGAGGCAGATATAATTGCTCTTAGAAAAACTCTCTGGAAAAACAGACAACAGACTGCTTGGTGAGAAAAAGACCAACAACCCTATAGGAGATGGGCATAGAGCTAGATAAATGCTTGCTTCACTCATAGTAAAGGAAATGTAAACTCCAGGAGACCATTTCTCACCTCTTGGGTTGGTTAAGATTGAGAAGTGTCAAAGGCAAGAGCCCTGGATGTTATTGCTGAGAATATAAGTTTAAAAAAAGCTTTGAAGGGCAGGTAGTGACAAAGTAGACCCAGCAATTATACGTTCAAGAAGTCTTTTTCCCTTTAGGATGCAAGTACAGTGATTACCTGTCATAGGACTGTTTATAATAGCAAATGATGAAAAACAATCTAAATGACCCCGGAGTTAAATATTATTAAAATATTATTTAAATATCAAATAACATTTAAATAAAAATTAAGTAAATGTAAATAAACATAAAATAAAAGTTAAAAATAATTAGTTAAATACTAGTTAAATATGCTTTTGTATTTCCATACAATAGAACACTATTCAGCCACTAGAAACAAAGAGCCACATTTGAACAAAAGAAGAGAAGCGAAAAGCAAAGGAGAAAAGGAAAGATATAAGCATCTGAATGCAGAGTTCCAAAGAATAGAAAGAAGAGATAAGAAAGCCTTCTTCAGCCATCAAAGAAATAGAGAAATAAAGAAATAGAGGAAAAAAACAGAATGGGAAAGACTAGAGATCTCTTCAAGAAAATTAGAGATAAGGGAACATTTCATGCAAAGATGGGCTCAATAAAGGACAGAAATGGTATGGACCTAACAGAAGCAGAAGATATTAAGAAGAGGTGGCAAGAATACACAGAAGAACTATACAAAAAAGATCTTCACGACCCAGATAATCACGATGGTGTGATCACTCATCTAGAGCCAGACATCCTGGAATGTGAAGGCAAGTGGGCCTTAGGAAGCATCACTATGAACAAAGCTAGTGGAGGTGATGGAATTCCAGTTGAGCTATTTCAAATCCTGAAAGATGATGCTGTGAAAGTGCTACACTCAATATGCCAGCAAATTTGGAAAACTCAGCAGTGGCTACAGGACTGGAAAACATCAGTTTTCATTCCAATCCCTAAGAAAGGCAATGCCAAAGAATGCTCAAACTACCACACAATTGCGCTCATCTCACATGCTAGTAAAGTAATTCTCAAAATTCTCCAAGCCAGGCTTCAGCAGTATGTGAACCGTGAACATCCTGATGTTCAAGCTGGTTTTAGAAAAGGCAGAAGAACCAGAGATCAAATTGCCAACATCCGCTGGATCGTGGAAAAAGCAAGAGAGTTCCAGAAAAACATCTATTTCTGCTTTATTGACTATGCCAAAGCCTTTGACTGTGTGGATCACAATAAACTGTGAAAAATTCTTCAGGAGATGGGAATACCAGACCACCTGACCTGCCTCTTGAGAAATCTGTATGCAGGTCAGGAAGCAACAGTTAGAACTGGACATGGAACAACAGACTGGTTGCAAATAGGAAAAGGAGTATGTCAAGGCTGTATATTGTCACCCTGCTTATTTAACTTATATGCAGAGTACATCGTGAGAAACGCTGGGCCGCAAGAAGCACAAGCTGGAATGAAGATGGCCGGGAGAAATATCAACCACCTCAGATATGCAGATGACATCACCCTTATGGCAGAAAGTGAAGAGGAACTAAAAAGCCTCTTGATGAAAGTGAAAGAGGAGAGTGAAAAAGTTAGCTTAAAGCTCAACATTCAGAAAACGAAGATCATGGCATCCAGTCCCATCACTTCATGGGAAATAGATGGGGAAACAGTGGAAACAGTCAGACTTTATTTTTTGGGGCTCCATAATCACTGCAGATGGTGACTGCAGCCATGAAATTAAAAGACGCTTACTCCCTGGAAGGAAAGTTATGACCAACCTAGACAGCATATTCAAAAGCAGAGACATTACTTTGCTGACTAAGGTCCATCTAGTCAAGGCTATGGTTTTTCCAGTGGTCATGTATGGATGTGAGAGTTGGACTGTGAAGAAAGCTGAGCGCCGAAGAATTGATGCTTTTGAAGTGTGGTGTTGGAGAAGACTCTTGAGAGTCCCTTGGACTGCAAGGAGATCCAACCAGTCCATTCTGAAGGAGATCAGCCCTGGGATTTCTTTGGAAGGAATGATGCTAAAGCTGAAACTCCAGTACTTTGGCCACCTCATGCGAAGAGTTGACTCACTGGAAAAGACTCTGATGCTGGGAGGGATTGTGGGCAGGAGGAGAAGGGGACGACAGAGGATGAGATGAACGTGAGTCTGAGTGAACTCAGGGAGCTGGTGATGGACAGGGAGGCCTGGTGTGCTGCGATTCATGGGGTCGCAAAGAGTCAGACACAACTGAGCGACTGAACTGAACTGAACTGAATGTCAATTCCAAGATCTATTCTTCAGTGGTAAACCAAAAAAACGTTATCATTTACATTGCAGGCACTCTCAGCCGGTAAAGAATCTGCCTGCAATATGAGAGACCTGGGTTCAATCCCTGAGTTGGGAAGATCCCCTGGAGAAGGGAATGGCTACCCACTCCAGTATTCTGGCCAGGAGAATTCCATGGGTTGTACAATCCATGAGGTCGCAAACAGTCGTACATGACTGAGAGACTTTCATTGTTCTAAACCCTCCACATCTATTAATTACTTTAATGATTAAATCACATGTAGTAGGCACTATTAGCATCCTAGTTTCAGTGATGAGAAAACTGAGATCCAGAGAGGTTAAGTAACTTGCCCAAAGTCACACAGCCAGCATACAGCAAAACCAGGATTCAAACACCAACTGCAGAGTCCAGAGCTTATGCTCCTTACTGTTATGCTGAAGTGTGTAGAGTGTGCTTCCATTACTGTAAAACATTATCTCTGTGTATACACACACATCATACAGATGTAGATTCATACACATGCAGAAACTCTCTCCCAAAGGATTAGTGTGATAACAATAACTGGGGTTGCCTTTGCCATGATGAACTAGTGCCTGAGGGTCACCGGGAGGGAGACACTTGAATTGTGTTTCACTCTTGAAACTTTTTATTTGGATATGTAAGATCTTCCACTAGGAAAGATCTTCTTTTCTTCCATTAGGAAACAGACAAATAATCGGATAAGAACAGTAAAAGAACAGATCACAACCTGTGCTATGTAGGTCTTGGAAATCAGGGGGCCCCTGAGGCAGACTGGAGAGAACAAGGGACCATGTTTGGGGACCAAAGAATTGGGTATCCACACACTAGAAGGCCTGCTTTTTCAAAATAAAGAATTTCAGAGAAAGAATTAAAATTGTGCTTACCATAGATCATGGAGACCTTGATTTTCCCCAGGGAGGGATTAAATCTTCCTTGAGATGTTAATTTCCAAACATAGGACCTTTCCCCAATAGTCTTCTTCAGGTGGAGCCAGATTCAGTGTGGAAATCCCAGAAGGAGATCTACTGCAGGTCCAAGGACGTTCATGGAGAGGATGAGAGGCCAATGTAAGATGGTCTGGAAAGTTCTGATTCTGTCCAATGTCTGTTTCCCCTAACTGAGGCTTGGGTACTTACTGTATAAACAGAAATGCTAGATGGCCAAGATGTAGGATGAAATAAGCCATTTATCTAAGCAGATGCAACCCAGGATGGAGTTTGCACGACTATACAAAAGGGATTGTAGGGTAAACTAGGCGATAATAGTCAGTAGGAAAGAAAAGCTGCTTATTTCAAACCCGCAGAGCAGTGAGGAGTAACAAGTCTCTGGCCTCAGACACCATCCCTGAGGCTGTCAGCTTCCTCTGTGGTGTGTGTGTGGTGCTTTTGTGTTTTTTCACGTCAGCTTCAAGCCAGGAAGAGGCATCGCCTTGGGTGCTCTCCTCACCTTCAGCATGTATGGCCCCTACCCTCCTCCTGAAACTCAAAGCTGTATCTGAAGCCTCTGGGTCCCTAGGGAGAAGGAAATCCAGAAGACTGACAGGAGGTGTGAACTGGCTTTAAGTGTGCCTGATTCCAACAAAAAGAGAGTGAAGGATTCTGGAAACTTCACTTCTCTACAAGATGCTCTACAAGCCTTTTTCAGAGCAAACTCTCAAAGGTAAATAGAAACTTCATAGTGAGCCTTGGGAGCCCCCCAGCGAGACAAGTCCACTGGGTGTGCCCTATCGGTACCCACTCTGGGACACGTGGGCTACACATACCCAAAAGGCTGACCTTGCTCATTGGAACCTGCTCACCACCACCCCACCTATAAGCAAATCTGTGAATAGTGGCTGGGCAGTGTGTCAGCCATTGCTCCAGCATCTACCATCAGCCACTGCTCACCTCACCTTATTCAATTTCTACCTCTCATTTCTGGCCTAGGTGCTATTTCTCTGAAGCTTCCTTAGTGCATTCTTAGTAACTCCATACCTGCAGCTGACCACACCTGAAGTTGCCAGGTAGCATCTTGTGGTGGTAAAGTGAACCACCACAGACTCTGAAGTCAGATGCCTGAATTTAAATCTGGGGTCTATCATGCTGGGTGATCTCTGTCCAATTTCTTCATGTCTCTCTGCCTCTGTTTCTTTATCTGAAAAATGGGGATATAATAGTGCCTGTATCATAGGATTGATTTAAGAATGTAAATAAGACATAACCTATGTAGCTGACAGCACTTTTTAATTTGGGATTTACATGAAGAGAAAGTAAAGCATAAGCAGAATGTTTAAAGCAGGGGAAAACATTCTTGGTCCTAAGGTTTGACACTGGTTTGTGTGGCTCAGCTGGTAGAGAATCCGCCTGCAATGCGGGAGACCTAGGTTTGATCCCTGGGTTGGGAAGATCCCCTGGAGAAAGGAACAGATACCCACTCAGTATTCTGGCCTGAATAATTCCATGGACTGTAGAGTCCATGGGGTCACAAAGAGTCAGCCATGACTGAGCGACTTTCCCCTTTTTGGATTGCTAAGAGAAGGCATGGAATTAACTTAGAAAAGACTTCTTATCTGGAGATAATTAAGGTATTCTCACTTAGTGAAGGTCAGTGGAGTGAATGACCTCTCACCATGTCTTCTAGATTCTCTTCTAACTCTTGACTCTGAGGCAGTACCCGGGGGTTAGAAAAGTCCTGCTCTCTTGGCAGTGGGAAGCTGAAAGTTCTAAAAAACAAATTTCCCAAAAGTGCCATCTAACTGTCGGCTAAAGGGTAGGTACAGAAGACAGCTTGAGAGCCGCATCCCTCTTCTGCTCCATCCTTATGTTTCTGTTGCACAAATGCAGCAAAATGAGTGGCAATATTTTCATTGAAAATATGCCTCATGCAAATCAGTTTGGTAAATATGGAATTTAGCCTTTATAAAAGAGCACCTGTTCCCCCCTCCCATTCCTCCATTTAATTTCTGCATTCAGATGTGCTCTGCTCTTGCATAAGCCTAGTCCCACACACTGTTACAAGAAGAGACTTGCTGGTTTTGAATCTAACCAACATACACCCCTCTTTTCCAAGAAAAAAGTCTCCAAACATTAGAGGCACCTGCGTGCTGGATTTCTAGGGGCGCCCTGAAGAATATTTCCATAGCGGTGAAATATTTTGAAACATCTTGGAAAAAAGAGAACTATTCAGAGTTGATACAGACTCCTGTGGGTGAGGAGAGGCTGTGGGGGCAGACTTGTAGGTCGTTCCCAGTCTGCCTGAGTCCTCAGAGCGGCAGCAGCAGCTGCTGTCCCCCTCCAGGGTGTGGTGACGCTGGGGTTAACTGTTCTCTACTGAGGAGCAGGGATTTTTAACTCAGTTGTGGTTTGGTCTGGGTGGTTTCCTTTTTCCCTCACCATCAGAGGGATTTTTAGAAATCACAAACAGAACCTGGGGAGAGGAGGCCCAATTTGACACCTTTGAATCGCGATGGGGTCACTTTATAGATTCAGATTTAGAGGGATTGTTGGGTGGGGATTCGCCACACAGGAGAGCCTTTCAGCGCCTTTCATAGAGGGACACAGAATCAGAGTTTCCTGAAATGGTGTTTTTTGTGTGAGACCTGTCAATAGAAATATCAAACTGTGAATATACAATTGAACTTTATTATCCCTTTTGATTTTGTAACTACATAGGTATGACAGACAGAGGCCGATTTGAAAAGAAACTCACAATTGCCAGCATGTCCCTTGTATGAATCCCACGGCTGGAAGTTTTTCTGTAAATCGGCATCTTCAGGTAGGGGTTGTGCAGGTGCCTCCCACTGACTCTTGAGATACGTTTTAATTAAGGAACATGAAATCTCTTAACTTTCCTTTACAGAGTGGAAGTGCCCTTGTGTTCTGAAACGCAGCTCTAGAGATGGCATTGTGGGGCTTCATATTTACTCTGCACAACTTTCATTTCAAAGATTCTTACTTTGTGACCCAAAGGGTTTTTTTTCTTCTCTTTCTTTTATTTTTTTTCTTTCTGCTTACCCCTGAAATGGACTAAACCTGGATTTCAAGAGTCCAGCTGTGCTCTTTCTGCCTCTGACATCGTTAGGAAACCAAAAGGTGGGGAGCTGGTATTCAAACGGTCAGTCTCAAAATGAAAATCTTGCCCCACGGAGGGATTCAGAGAGTTAGGGCCAAGGCCTCCCCTCACCCGCAGGATCAGGAGTCGAACGGTCGAATCATACTCTTCCTGTGCCCTTGGCTACTCAAGTCACAGGAAGGATGGCTCCTGACATAGTGCAGACTTGAAATCAGTGGTCCTATTCTTTCCTCCCCAAAGACTACATAGTGGTGAGAGAATTTCACAGTCTTGGCCAATGAAGTTGCCACTAAGGATGTTTTCAATTTAAACCATCTGTATGGAAATTACTAGAAGTAACACAGACTGATCAAATGAGGAACACACTAGCTAAGTCTCACAAAAAGTAAGGCAAAGGTAATCAGTGAGACCTGAGACCAGGCATTCAATCTATTTCCGCATCTGTACTATGAAAGGCAAGACCAGATAATCTCTAAAATATCCTTTGGGTTCTAAGATTCTGTAACTGCAGTGACTTCAGTTAGATGTTGAGAATTAAGGGAGATTCAGAAAAGGAAGGAAACATAGACTTTATCAAAGCTGCTCTCCAAAGTGATGACACACTTTACCTCCAGAGGAAGAAGAGGGGAGCAGGATTGAGGAGAGGGACAAAGAGAAATTTAGCTTTATCTGCAACTTCTTTCTCTTTTAAAATTTATTTACAAGGAGACTGCACTCTCATATTAACTGTGCAGTTAAAAATTAATTTTAAATCCAAAAAACGTTAAAATAAGTTAGAATAAGCCAAAATGCTGCAGCCCCCCTTCCCTTTGCAAGTTGCAAAACAGTGTGCCCACACTTTCAACTATTCTGTTATTTTACGGGCTTCCCTCGGTGACTCAGCAGTAGAGAATCCACCTGTAATGCAGGAGCCACAGGAAACGTGGGTTCAATCCCTGGGTCAGGAAGACACCCTGGAAGAGAGCATGCCAACCTCCTCTAGTATTCTTGCCTGGAGAATCCCATGGACAGAGGAGCCTGACGGGGTCAGGATATAGTTGTAAATGTGGTCCGTAGGGTCACAGAGAGTTGGAAGTGTGGATGTAAATTACTCCAAGTTTATAACCTGCCTGATGGCAATGGTTATTTCCAGAGGTGGGAGGTATGTGGGAATTATGACTAAAAGACCATTTTAGTCTTATCTGCAATGTTTTATGATTTTATAGGAGGAATATATTCATGTATTTCTTATCTAATGAAATCATTTGATTTACATGTATGAGACTGTAAGGCAGAGCATTTGTATATATGTGAGTACGTATATGGGAATATGCACACACATACATATTCCCAAAATAAGAATATGCAGTGTTGGTGATATTTCAAATGTGTGAACACTCAACAATTGGAGAAAAATTCTTGGGCAAGCTGTCAGCCAGCTCAGCTCGCCTCCTCCAGAAAGCCTTCCCCCACTGTCACCCTACACTGGCCTTGCTCTTCTTGGACGCCTACCTTCGGCATTGCCCCTTTTCTCACCACACCTCTTCTCCCTCTCAGCATCTCTCTGTCCAGCCTTATACAACCCTGAAATAAGCACTATCCCAACATTTCCTTCAAATGCTCTGCCTCAGAGGCACAAGCCTAAGTGCCTTTCCCCATTTGTTATTCCCACTCACTCCACCTTTTAGGGGGTGCCTCTCTTACTTCCCCCGGACGAGCGTGCGCTGAGGAGCCCACTAATGTGCACAGTCCGAGTCCAGGCTCTAGGTGAGGGCGCCAGACATCCATATCAGTAACCAACACCATGGAGGATGCTTGTGCCAGGGACAGCTGGCAAACGCTCCTCTGAGGTCTGACGTGGCCTGTATATCACATGGAGAAGAGCAAGAAAGCAGATTTCTCTCCCACATGGGATACTAAAAATGGCTTAAATAGACTCTCCTGCAAGCCTAGATCCAATAAGGAATGTGGCATGGCATAATGCATCAGAAACCTTTTAAAAACATGTAGGCTTTCACCCAGTGATTCCACTTCTAGGCATCCTGATGGAAAGAATTAGAGATGGTAAAGGTGTTTATGTAGATATTCACCATGCAGTGACTCATGGTTGAGCAGGAAAATAGTTAAATGAAGTGTTCTTCCACATAGTAGTACTACATGCTAAGTCACTTCAGTCGTGTCCGACTCTGTGCGACCCCAGAGACGGCAGCCCACCAGGCTCCCCCATCCCTGGGATTCTCCAGGCAAGAACACTGGAGTGGGTTGCCATTTCCTTCTCCAATGCATGAAAGTGAAAAGTGAAAGTGAAGTCGCTCAGTCGTGTCCGACCCTCAGTGACCCCATGGTCTGCAGCCTTCCAGGCTCCTCCGTCCATGGGATTTTCCAGGCGAGAGTACTGGAGTGGGGTGCCATTGCCTTCTCCGAGTAGTACTACATAGCCATCCAAAATAGGAAGGGGAATTTTTAACTGCATCATTACACTTAGGGCTACTAATTAAGGAAATAATTAGGAATCAAAACTGTATCACAAACAGGGTCTTTCTGGTCTTTCTATAACTAAACCTTAACAAAAAAAAAAAAGCAGAGAAAAAAAGGTTGAAAGAACATAAGGGGAAGGAAAAATTAGCAGGCAAAGAACCTGCCTGCCCATGCAGGAGACGCAAGAGACACGCGTTTGATCCCTGGGTCAGGAAGATCCTCGGTAGAAGGAAATGACAACCCACTGCAGTTCTTGCCTGGGAAATCTATGGACAGAGGAGCCTGGCGGGCTACAGTCCGTGGGGTAGCAAAGACACAGACTTGGCTGAGTGCGCACACACACAAGAAGAGCTACCAGAGAAACACACAGTTAGTGGACATAGATCATCCCTCAGCCCTTGGCATTCTATCTCATCAGTGCGAGTAATAAAGAAAAACTGAACAGACAATTTGGTTGACGATGTGGAAGGCAGGGTATCATACAGCTGCTTCACCCACAGCTGTATGGCTTTGCAGTGTTGACAGTTTGAAGAAAGAGAAAGACAAATAGGAAATAAAACCTTATCTTGGGCTGGAAAATAAGCAGCTGGGATGTGACCCTCATAAGGAACTTTGGTTTGATGAGTAGAAGTTACTGATTTAACTTGAATTTCAGACCTATAATTTCTATCTTTTAATGAAGTTTCCATTATTTGGAGTCCCCCTCCCACCTCAGGGCTTCTTAGTGTTCTTTTTTAACCAATAGTTATATCTATATGTTTCGTTTCATGATTTAAAAAAATCTCCGTAAATAAAATCACTCTAATATACATTTTTCTTTGAAGATTCCACACTCCCTACCCAAATTATTGTCTTCTCACCCCAAAATGATAATTGTTAAGTAGTAAGCAAATTCTTTGTATTGTTGAAAATCTAAGCTGATATACATAGAGAAAGGGAAGTGGTGGATAAAGTAATTATTTAGTGAACTTCAGCTGGGTAGACAATCTGCCTGATATCATAAGATGTTTTTCTTTTCTCAGTAGCTGTGGGGTTTTTTTTTTGTGTGTGGCCAAAAATATGTGAATGACGGCCTCAACACTTTGGCCGAAATCATCTTGTTACTGTTATTTAGGTCAGATGTCAAGTAATTAAGAGAATGATATTAACACATCAATTCTGAGAATTCTCTGTTTTGTGAAAGCATCTATTTTAGAACTCTTGCAGGTGGCTGCAGCTTACAAAGCTTGTCAGATGTACTGGATGCAAAAAGGTTCAAGGGCTGCTTGTGTTTTTCAAATGTTATCTAAGGAATCTTTTCACAAATCCCTGCTATTGTTCGACATAATTTTTGTGGCTCTTGGGGACTGAAATGCAGCCGAACAATTTTAAAGAAACCAAAATATGACAAAGGAAATAATGGTCCCCTATTATAAAGCATTCTCTGTCTTTATCTTTCCTTCCCTCCTCCACCTTTCAGCCACTGCCCTAGGCTGGCTGATGCAACCGATGTCTGAAAATACTCGAAACTTTAGGGTTTTGACTTCACTGGTTTAATAGGATATCTGAAGCATTATGCATATATTAAGTTTCCATAAATTAGGGTTTTTTTTTTTTAGAACATGAAGATATTGAAAAGCAATGTCTGGCTGCTGGGTCAGGCTCATTTGATACCAACTTGATGGTAATTATAATCTTCATAGAGTGAGATGCCGATGAATGTAATTTCAATTTTTGAAATTATTTGTGAAATTCAAAATGGAAATAAAAATACATCTATTTCTTCTATTTTACTCTTCTTCATCTCCCAAAACCTTCCTGTTACTTTAAAAAATTCTTTCAGAGTTTCTCTATTTTCTTATCTCATATATAATAATAGTGATGGTGATAGTTGATATTTATTAATTATTATATGCAGGGCATGAAACTAAGCACATTACACATGAACTCATTTAAAACTCTTAGTAGCCCTATGAGGTCAGTACTGCTATTATTTCCATTCTCCAGATGAGGACATTTGCCCAAGGTTCATGTCCAATAAGTGGCAGAGTCAGGTTTAAGACCCAGGATTTCAACTCCTGACACCATGTTCTTAAGTACTATGCTGCCGCCACTGCTGCTGCTGCTAAGTCGCTTCAGTCGTGTCTGACTCTATATGACCCCATAGACAGCAGCTCACCAGGTTCCACCGTCCCTGGGATTCTCCAGGCAAGAACACTGGAGTGGGTTGCCATTTCCTTCTCCAATGCATGAAAGTGAAAAGTGAAAAGTGAAAGTGAAGTCGCTCAGTCGTGTCCGACTCTTAGCGACCCCATGGACTGCAGCCTACCAGGCTCCTCTGTCCATAGGATTTTCCAGGCAAGAGTACTGGAGTGGGGTGCCATTGCCTTCTCCACTTAAGTACTATAGTGGATCATAAATACACCTTTTCCACCCTGGGAGATACTGACCTCCTATTTTCAGACTTGTACAAACAGCAATCATTTGCATAAAAGGAGAATTTTCTACTAATACCTGTTAAACTCAACTATGTTTTTTGTTGTTTTTGACTGTGCTGGGTCTTTGTTGTTGTGCAAAGACTTTCTCTAATGGTAGTGAGCAGAGGTTTCTCTCTAGTTGCAGTCCAAGGGCTTCTCACTGCTGTGACTTCTCATGTTGTGCAGCATAGACTCTAGGGCAAGCAGGTTTCAGTAGTTGTGACATAAGGCTTAGTTGCCCAGTGGCAGGTGGGATCTTCCCAGACCAGGGATCAAACCAGTGTCCCCTGTATTGCAAGACAAATTCTTAACCACTGGACCATCAGGGAAGCCTTCAACTATATCTTTGATTTCTAGGATTTGACACAATATCGTTTATATATATTAACTGTAGCTTTACTAGCATAACTTTTCTATACTCAGTGTGAAGTATTTTTTTATTGGCTTTTTTCCATTGTATAGTATTTTTTTCATTGATTTCTTTAGAACTTCCTGATTTGCCTCTAACCTTCACTCATTTCACAGTAGACCCAATGAACATTCATTTTTAAATGAAACCTAAGTATAGCAGACTTTTGAAAAAAAAAAAGATGTTTCTCCCAGCAACTAAAGCTCATCTATGAAATGTGTTCCAGGGAGAATGAGTCCAGAAAACCAAACACAGTGTTTTCCTCCAATGTCCCCTGCTGCCACTACCACCACCATCCTTGGTTTGAGAAGAAAAGACTATCAGTAGAGAGAAAAACAGATTCCAGTTCAAGCAACTAGAATATCACAGAACAGGCAAGGAGTGAAACCCAAACTAGTAATAGGCCCGTCCTGGAGGCTGGTGAAGCTGAGGGCTTGATCCTTAAGCCGTGTCCAAAGTGAAAAATGGGGTTTGGAGCAATCAGGGCAAAACTCCAGGTTGGCTTAGCACCAGGACAAGAAGTCAATACTGAGGAGGGTGCCATGCAAGAAAGAGAGTTTGTGGACAAGTTCTAGATCAAAGACTGCTGGGGACTGACCGTGTCTAGGGCAGGAGGTGACAATGGGGAAGCTGTGATTCCCCATCGCCCCTGGTAGACAGAGCCCAGCACCTGCCACAGTGCCTCTTGTGGAGGCTCCGTGATCTCTGGTTTCTGGTGTCTTTCCAATCACGGAGCTCCATCTGCTAATCCTTCTGGATGGTCCAGATCTTACTTTAAT
The DNA here is from genome assembly GCF_001704415.2 of Capra hircus. NCBI lineage: Eukaryota > Metazoa > Chordata > Mammalia > Artiodactyla > Bovidae > Capra > Capra hircus. The sequence goes on along the minus strand of NC_030809.1, from coordinate 113,160,751 downwards.
TTTTTTTTTTAAGAAGAGAAAAAGAAAGGAAGATAAATGTTTCAGTTCAGTTCAGTTCAGTCGCTCAGTCGTGTCCAACTCTTTGCGACCCCATGAATCGCAGCACGCCAGGCCTCCCTGTCCATCACCAACTCCCAGAGTTCACTCAGACTCACGTTCATCGAGTCCGTGAGGCCATCCAGCCATCTCATCTTCGGTCGTCCCCTCCTCCTCCTGCCCCCAATATCTCCCAGCATCAGAGTCTTTTCCAATGAGTCAACTCTTTGCATCAGGTGGCCAAATATTGGAGTTTCAGCTTTAGCATCATTCCTTCCAAAGAAATCCTAGGGCTGATCTCCTTCAGAATGGACTGGTTGAATCTCCTTGCAGTCCAAGGGACTCTCAAGAGTCTTCTCCAACACCACACTTCAAAAGCATCAATTCTTCAGTGCTCAGCCTTCTTCACAGTCCAACTCTCACATCCATACATGACCACAGGAAAAACCATAGCCTTGACTAGACTGACCTTAGTCAGCAAAGTAATGTCTCTGCTTTTTAATGCTCTTTAGGTTGGTCATAACTTTCCTTCCAGGGAGTAAGCGTCTTTTAATTTCATGGCTGCAATCACCATCTGCAGTGATTTTGGAGCCCCAAAAAAATAAAGTCTGACACTGTTTCCACTGTTTCCCCATCTATTTCCCATGAAGTTTGGGCATGTACAAAAACAAATATCAAATGGGGATAATTTCTTCAATGAATACTGCCTTTAATCTGTACAGTGTAATAAGTACCAGCATTCAAAAGCACTTTCAAAAACTAACCCACATGTGTGTTACAAACTGCTGTGGGCCAGATTATTGCATACTTTAAGTAAATCTTGATTTTAATTTATTTTTTTAAAAAGAACTTAAATAGAAGAATGGAGGTTTTGCCAATTTTTTTTTTCCATGAAAAAAGTCGTTAGAGAAAGATAATAAAGTTGGAGAGCTTCACATGTATATATTTCTGTATCTAGGATTTGCAAGGACTGTTAGGATGGGCGTTTTGTCAGCTCTGGGTGATGTTGGTTCAACCCCTAAGGAAACCGCAGCCAGGTCAAGGTGTAGTCATGCATATGTAGAAAGAGATAGAGCCATAGCTTCCAAATAAATCAAGACTCTTCCGGTTCAGAAAGCCATGACCTCAGGGCAAAACTAAATCCCAAACTGAGACAAATGGTCACAGCTTGGGAGTGAGCACTGGTGGCAAGACATACTGCCCCAAGTGTCACTTGTCATCCAGGGACAAAGATGAGCACCTTAGAAGCACCAGTTCAACCTCTGACAAAGTTCCTTCACATCTCTAGCCCATTTCCTTCTTTTTTGATCATAAAAAGAAAGTGAAAGCATTAGTTGCCCGGTCAAGTCCGACTCTTTGCAACCCCATGGACTGTAGCCCGCCAGGCTCCTCTGTCCATGGGATTTCCCAGACAAGAATACTGGAGTGTGTAGCCATTTCCTTTTCCAGGGGATCTTCCCAACCCAGGGATCGTAAAAGTGATAGTTAATAACTGGCAATCACACAAATTAACCTTCTATCCAGACCTATTCCTTCACCCTCACCACAGCACTGCAGGTGAATGGTCTATAAAGTTCATTGTTTGGTTTCCCACAGAGACCAACAGAATCCTCATGATGCTGGCATTCGACCAAAATCACTACCATCAGCTTACTTCTAGTGGAAATTAATTAGTGGTTTCCTACTCTCGTCTAGTCAAGGCTATGGCTTTTCCAGTGGTTATGGATGTAAGAGTTGGACTGTGAAGAAAGCTGAGCGTCGAAGAATTGATGCTTTTGGACTGTGGTGTTGGAGAAGACTCCTGAGAGTCCCTTGGACTGCAAGGAGATCCAACCAGTCCATCCTAAAGGAGATCAGTCCTGGGTGTTCATTGGAAAGACTGATGTTGAAGCTGAAACTCCAATACTTTGGCCACCTCATGCGAAGAGTTGACTCACTGGAAAAGATCCTAATGCTGGGACGGATTAGGGGCAGGAGGAGTAGGGGACGACAGAGGATGAAATGGCTGGATGGCATCTCCAACTCGACGGACATGGGTTTGGGAGTGACTCTGGGAGCGACTGAACTGAACTGAATTCCCATGAGAGTTAATAAAGCATAATAATGGGGACTTCTCTGGTGGTGCAGTGACTAAGACTAAATGCTCCCAATGTGGTGGGCCTGGTCATGGAGCTAGATCCCGCATACCACAATTAAGAGTTCCCATCTGGGACTTCCCTAGTGGTCCAGTGGATAAGAACCCACCTGCCAATGCAGGGGATGTGGATTCGATCCCTGGTCCGGAAAGATCCCACGTGACCAGAACAATTAACCCCGTGCACTATAGCTACTGAAGTCTGCACACTCTGGTGACCTTGCCCTGCAACAAGAGAAGGCACTGCAACGAGCAACCCGAGCCCTGCAACCAGAGAGTAGCCGCCACTCACCACTACTAGGAAAAGCCTGTGCACAGCAACGAAGACCCAACATAGCCAAAAATAGATAAGTAAGTTTCCATGCCACAGCTGAAGACCTTGGATGCTGCAAGGAAAATCAATGATCCCGCATGCTGCAACTAAGACCTGGCTCAGCCAGATGAATAAACACTTCAATAATAAGAAATATCATCTACATAAAATATTACTTATAAATTTAAGTTTATAAGGTAGGTTCACAGTTTTTCATTATTTGGGCCTATCAGTTCAGTTCAGTTCAGTCACTCGGTCATGTCCAACTCTTTGCGACCCCACGAATCACAGCACGCCAGGCCTCCCTGTCCATCACCAACTCCCGGAGTTCACCCAAACTCATGTCCATCAAGTCGGTGATGCATCCAGCCATCTCATCCTCTGTCATCCCCTTCTCCTCCTGCCCTCAATCCCTCCCAGTCTTTTCCAATGAGTCAACTGTTCGCATGAGGTGGCCAAAGTATTGGAGTTTCAGCTTCAGCATCAGTCCTTCCAATGAACACCCAGGGCTGATCTCCTTCAGAATGGACTGGTTGGATCTTCTTGCAGTCCAAGGGACTCTCAAGAGTCTTCTCCAACACCACAGTTCAAAAGCATCAATTCTTTGGCACTCAGCTTTCTTCACAGTCCAATTCTCACATCCACACATGACCACTGGAAAAACCATAGCCTTGACTAGACGGACCTTTGTTGGCAAAGTAATGTCTCCGCTTTTGAATATGCTATCTAGGTTGGTCATAGCTTTCCTTCCAAGGAGTAAGCGTCTTTTCATTTCATGGCTGCAGCCACCATCTGCAGTGATTTTGGAGCCCAGAAAAATAAAATCTGCCACTGTTTCCACTGTTTCCCCATCTATTTGCCATGAAGTGATGGGACCAGATGCCGTGATCTTCGTTTTCTGAATGTTGAGCCTTAAGCCATCTTTTTCACTCTCCTCTTTCACTTTCATCAAGAGGCTTTTTAGCTCCTCTTCACTTTCTGCCATAAGGGTGGTGTCATCTGCATATCTGAGGTTATTGATATTTCTCCTGGAAATCTTGATTCCAGCTTGTACTTCTTGCGGCCCAGCGTTCCTCATGATGTACTCTGCATATTTGGGCCTATAGAAACTATGCAAAGTATAGACAAAATACCGCTGACTGAACTTGGCATTAGAACTGGATTTTCCATGAAATAGAGCACAAGTTCAGAATTCTCAGCACACAGTCCTATCAAGTGTGCCTTTTATCTTAGAGACACTTTTATTAAAGAAACATTGGGACTTCCCTGGCAGCCCAGAGGTTAAGCATCTGTTTGCCAGTGCAGGGGGCTCGGGTTCGATCAGTGGGTCAGGAATGAAGATCCCACATGACAGCTGGCAACTGAGCCAACACAGCCAAGAGACAAATAAGTAAACAACAATAAAGAGGCAGCATAGATGTTCATGTCCAATTTCAATGGCATAGTATAACCTTTAGAGTAAGACTTAAATGACTACAAATACTTGAGGTCAGTGTGACACATTTAAATACTAGGCTCTTCAAAATAGAGCAGTCTCCTTTGAGGATGTGAAATATAACCGCTCCAATTTAACGTTAAGAAAATAGAGACTTAGGTAGAGTAGGTGGCTTGTCCGAGGCTGCATAACTACTTGGAAAACTAGAGAGAGCTCAGGTTTCCTTCACATTAAACTCAGACTCATGGTTCCCCATGCCTAAGAGAAAAAGCTGGGCTAGGTAATCCCATGGAAGACTCCCCACCCCACCCCCATCCCCAGCCCTCAAATACTCTGGTTTTCTTAAGCCTGAACAAGACTTCACATCTGCCTCACATGCTGTCCAAGCTGCCAGTTAGCTCTGAACTCGGGGAGGCATAGCAGCTTCGGTAGGTATCAAAACCTTCATCTTGCAGCCTAGGCTGGTCACTCTTGAGTCTTCAAGAGCACAAATCCCTCACCACAGTCATTTTTGACTTTGGGTAAAGATCTCTGGGCCTCTATCCCATTCACTCTATCAAGTTCCCTGTCTTGTTCAAATTCTTTCTCTGGGTCAGGAAGGCTTGCCCTTTTGGCAGATGTCTGTGTCTACTTCCCTCTGACCCCAGTTCAGAGTGCCCTGGCATGCCAGCCTGTCCCCTCAAAACCAGTACTCATGTCCCTTCCAACCCAGTGGTGTGTCTTGGAGGGATTATAGGGTCAGAGACAGCTACATAATTTGTAGGTCACAGTGCAAATGAAAATGCAGGGTTCCTTCTCCATAATTTGTGCAGTCCAATTCCAAATAAAGCTGCCATTAAAGATGCTGAAATATAAACCTTTTTCTTTTCTTCAGTGGCCTCTTTTGATTTGTTACAGTGTTTCTGTCACTCTAAGGAAATGAAAATTAAAATTTCAAATTATTGGCATAATTTTACTGTTCATCTTTATACTGTGCATTTCCACTTTTAAATGCAAATATAAGAACGTTTAACTTGTATGTGGAATCATTAAAGTGATACAATTTGTATTTCTTAGCTCATGCATGCATATGTATTTCATTCTTATCAGAGCCGTGGAAATGCTGCAAAAAAAATTAAAAAAACCTCAGTGTTTTTTATCTTGCTTCTTTCTTGATACACACACATTCTACCACCACTTTCTGTCTTCAGCCTACAGAATGAGTAAAGACTGAAAGGAAAAAATAATTACGTGTTACCTTTCTTTCTCTTTCCTTCAATGTCATCATTTTCAGCATAAGTGGTTGTGTAACATGGGGAGGTAACATGGGTAAGATAGAATACCATTGGTGTTTCTTAGGACACCGTTTCTTTCTTTCTATGTTGGAAACAAGCTGTGATTTAAATAAAAAGTGTAGTATCTCAGTGAGGTCAGAACCCCCATTTTATTCAGTTGTGGATGTAAGTTTCTTTGTGTTCTTCTGAGTCCCATATCCCATGGGTCTTGGAAGTTTTGTGCTCGTGGAATATTGCAGATGCTAAATGTGAACGAGGCATCAGTGAAGAGTGGACATTCCTATTGAGGTGTCTCCTCTACTCACACACATACTTCTGTTCCATTGAGCTTCAGTTGCAAAACACAAGCTCAAAGATCAAAAATTTCCAGATGGTGACAGCAGAGTATTACACCAAGCATGGGACCCTTCCTAGCTGTGGGTCCCTACACAGCGGTGGGCTTTCCTGGTCACTCAGACAGTAAAGAATCTGCCTGCAATGCAGAAGACCTGGCTTCAGTCCCTGGGTCAGAAAGATCCCCTGGAGGAGGCAATGGCAACTCACTCCAGCATTCTCGCCTGGGAAATCCCATGGACAGAGGAGTCTGGCAGGCTATAGACCAAGGGGTTGTAAAGTGTCGGACACAACTGAGCAACTAACACGGGTGTTACATTCATGAGACCGGCCCTGCTAGTGATACTCACTATTGTTTAAGTAGCAAATCACCGGTGATATCTTGAAATGTAGGGACGGCACCATCATGACTAGAAGGGTATACACAAAGACCCTCCAGTATAGGGACAGCAAGAATCCTACTCACACAATGGGACCAAAATGTGGTGAGTGCTCCTGGGCATCAGGGATGGGATGGGTCCACATGTCTGACCAGTGCCCCAAGACACTTGCCTGTTGCCCCCTCAGAAATCCTTTCCTGGCCCATAACCCCAGCACATCCTGTAAGAGCCCTCGATATGATTCCCACATGACCTAGCCAGCGGATCTCTTCCTTCCTCCTTCTCCTTCTCCCCATCTTATTTTCTAAACTAAACCCATGTTTTGTGATCTCTTTCTACAATAATAGAAGAGAGCTCAGTGGCTTATAGGAAAGGCTTCAACCTTAAAAACAAAAAGTCCTGTTAACCCTCCCTATTTGAGGGAAGGGAGGGGGAAGACAGTGGGAAACACCTTCTGTTCTTCCCTGGGAGCTTATAGGCCGAAGACTAAGCAGGAGTTACTTTCCGCTATCTTCTTGCAAAATGGCAAGCAGTAAATTACAAGTTAAGTGTTCGGCAGGTTACCCCAACCATTAAGGGTTTGCTGTGTCACCCAGCTACACGAAGGATCAGAGGTAAAGAAGGAGTATCTCATCAGAGGGAAGAGGGACACCCGCAAAAGAGTAGATGCTGAGACAGAGCTGAATATGAAAGAGCGAGCCGGCACTTCCGTGTCACGTTCCTCACCACCTTGTGGCCAGGGAGATATTTTTATCTTTATTTAGCAGATGGAAGATTTGAAGCAGAGGAATTGTGTTTTATCCAAGTTAAGACTGCACTGTTTTTATGATTATATACCCATTTTTGTATAAATCAAAGCAAAACACAATCAGCAAGCTGAGTTACTTGGGCCATTTTTGACCAATGCCTTTTCCAGATTATTGTATAAAGAATTAACCCAATATTCTCATTAGTCAGTACCAGAATTTGCTTATAAAATAATTAATGTACACACATAATATTATCTAAATGGAAAATGGTCTAATAGATATTATACATCGGTATATCTCTCTATATATAGCCACATGAAAAAGCGGTCTTATTAAAAATTTTGGCAGCCCAGAGAGCTTCTCTGATTGGCTAAGAAATCTCACGCAACCTGAATTAAGTTGCCAGTTTCCATCAGACTTTCCGTCTGTGAGACAGGCAGCAATATAAACTGATCTATTTGGCTGCCAGTGGCAGTTTCAGAAACCCAGCATAGGGAGCATGCTTTACTAAAAGTATATACAGGGTTGGAATGCTGATAAGACATTTGCAATGTATATAGAAATATGATAATTTATACTATTTTGTGATAAGACTCCTGGTTGGCATTAGTGATGTGTCATATGATTGCATTAATTGCAAAGAAGAAACTCAAAATGGCATAATTGTGCCTGATGCTCAGGTAATAGAAATGGAATTTAAAGTGCTGTTGGAAAATGTTCCTGAGGTGAAAAGGCTTTGAAAACATGAGTGTAAAACCAAACCATTATGATGCAGAACTCCCAAGAACAGCCATTGACCTGGACAAGGGTAAAGGATAAGTGGGAGATGGGCCACCAGTGGGCCACCTCTGCAAATGTTGAACACAATGGTCACACACTGTAATACCCTCACATCATTAGGTCATAAGTAAATATGCTGGCATCTTTGGTTTGAAAGGCAGCCTTGCGAAGCATTTGTTGGCTGTCTTAGTGTGAGCTGCAGCATCTTACAGTGGTCTGATGTGGACTCTGCACACTGAACTGCCTGAGTTCAAATCTTGGTTCTGCTGCCAAATAGCTGTCTGTGTGTCTTTGGGTGAATCACTCCACCTCTCTGTGCCTTTAATAAAATTTGTAAAATTCAGAGTCCTTCAGCTAGTTACAAGATTGAATGAGTCAATATTTGCAGACAGACTTCTCTGCTGGTCCAGTGGTTGAGAATCTGCCTGCCAATGCAGGGGACAAAGCTTCGATCCCTGGACCAGGAACTAAGCTCCCACAAGCCTCAGGGCAACTAAGCCTGTGCACCACCGCTCCTGAGCCCACACTCTAGAGCCTGAGGGCCGCAGACCCCGAGCCTGCACACCCTAGAGCCTGTGCTCTGCAACAAGAGAGTCCACTACAACCAGGGGAAACCTGTGCAGAGCAACAGAGACCCAGCACCGCCAAAAATAAATAAATATTTTTAAAATATTCATAGAACTCTTGAGATAGCCCATAGCACATAGTAAATGACAAATAAGTCTTTTTTAAGTAGAAAACTTTAACTGATTATAAAATGTATCGGTTCAGTTCAGCTCAGTCACTCAGTCATGTCTGACTCTTTTCAGCTCCGTGAACTGCAGCACGCCGGGCTTCCCTGCTCATCACCAACTCCTGGAGTTTACACAACCTCATGTCCACTGAGTCAGTGATGCCATCCAACCATCTCATCCTCTGTCGTTCATTCTCCTCCCGCTTTCAATCTTTCCCAGCGTCAGGGTCTTTTCAAATGAGTCAGTTCTTCACATCAGGTAGCCAAAGTAATGGAGTTTCAGCTTCAGCATCAGTCCTTCCAAAGAAATCCCAGGGCTGATCTCCTTCAGAATGGACTGGTTGGATCTCCTTGTAATCCAAGGGACTCTCAAGAGTCTTCTCCAACATCACAGTTCAAAAGTAACAATTTTTCAGTGCTCAGCTTTCTTTATAGTCCAACTCTCACATCCATACATGACCACAGGAAAAACCATAGCTTTGACTAGATGGACCTTTGTTGGCAAAGTAATGTGTCTGCTTTTTAATATGCTGTCTAGGTTGGTCATAACTTTCCTTCCAAGGAGTAAGCGTCTTTTAATTTCATGGCTGCAGTCACCATCTGCAGCGATTTTGGAGCCCAAGAAAATAAAGTCTGTCACTGTTTCCATTGTTACCCCATCTATTTGCCATGAAGTGATGGGACCAGATGCCATGATCTTCGTTTTATGAATGTTGAGTTTTAAACAAACTGATTCACTCTCCTCTTTCACTTTAATCAAGAGGCTCTTTAGGTCACTTTCTGCCACAAGGGTGGTATCCTCTGCATATGTGAGGTTATTGATATTTTTCCTGGCAATCTTGATTCCAGCTTGTGCTTCTTCCAGCCCAGTGTTTCTCATAATGTACTCTGCGTAGAAGTTAAACAAGCAGGGTGACAATATACAGCCTTGGCATATTCCTTTCCCGATTTGGAACTTGTCTGTTGTTCCATGTCCAGTTCTAACCTTTGCTCCCTGATCTGCATACAGATTTCTCAAGAGGCAGGTCAGGTGGTCTGGTATTCCCATCTATTTCAGAATTTTCCACAGTTTGTTGTGACACACACAAAGATTTTGGTGTAGCCAATAAAAGCAGAAGTAGATGTTTTTTTGGAACTCTCTTGCTTTTTCGATGATCCAACGGATGTTGGCAATTTGATCTCTGGTTCCTCTGCCTTTTCTAAGTCCAGCTTGCACATCTGGAAGTTCTTGGTTCATGTACTGTTGAAGCCTGGCTTGCAGAATTTTGAACATTACTTTGCTAGCGTGTGAGATGAGCACAATTGTGTGGTCATTTGAACATTCTTTGGCATTGCCTTCCTTTGAGATTGGAATGAAAACTGATGTTTTCCAGTCCTGTGGCCACTGCTGAGTTTTCCAAATTTGCTGGCATATTGAGTGAAGCACTTTCACAGCATCATCCTTTAGGATTTGAAATAGCTCAACTGGAATTCCATCACCTCCCCTAGCCTTGTTCATAGTGATGCTCCTAAGGCCCACTTGACTTTGCATTCCAGGATGTCTGGCTCTAGGTTAGTGATCACACCATCGTGGTTATCTAGGTCATGAAGATCTTTTTTGTATAGTACTGTGCATTCTTGCAACCTCTTCTTAACATTTCCTGCTTCTATAGGTCCATACCAATTCTATCCTTTATTGTGCCCATCTTTGCATGAAATATTCCCTTGGTATCTCTAATTTCCCTTGGTATGTTCCCTTGGTATCTCTATAAAATGTATGCATGATATTTTTTCATAGTCTGTTTGAGTTCATGATTCTCCTTAATTACAGAATGAAGAAAGAATTTCATTCAATCATGGTGACTGTGGGGGAGATGAGACCTCACCCTTCACTGCAACAATTTTCTCTCCCCGACAGCCTCGTGATGAGGTAGGCCTAGGTGGCAGGTTTTTGCTCTGACCAAGCCTGATTGCATTAGAGACAAAATCCTGACTAAGTCTGAACTAGAAGATTCTCCCTCCAAAAAATTGACATGGGAGAACTGAAATATTGACCAGGCCAGCTTTGGGGCAATGAGGTTCAAAGTCCTGTAGAATCTGAGAATCCTCACAAGACAGAATCGTATATACCACCATCTGTTATCAGTGGGGCAAAGTGGCGGTAAGAGACGGGTGTTTACAAACCAAGAGCATATGGGAAACCAGTCCATGGGATTCTCCTGGGTTCTTTCAATAAATCCCCTTTTCACTCAAATTAGTAGGAATGGATTATTGTGCCAACAACCCTGAGACAGGGCTAGAATTCATGCTAGAAGGTAAGTATTGAGTTCCTTCCGTTGCGCCCACCAGACGCTGAGTGTGTGGAAGGGCTGGAAAGAATTTGTATTTATTGAGGTGCTCAAAGTGGCAGCCATTGCTAGGCACTGAGATATATCATTTCACTTAAGCTGCCCAGTAATTCTGTTACCTCGATCTCATTATCCCTTGCTCGTGGATAAAGACACTGAGACTCAAATAAATTAACAGGTTTTTCCAGAGATTAGTAGAGTTAGAATTGTATTTCAAATTTGTCCAATTCTAAGTCCGAAGCTCCTTCCAACAAAATTGAAGTATATGCAAGGGTACACACATAACAAAAATTGAAGTGTGTTCAAGGGTACGCATGTAAAAACATGCACCCTGTAGCTTGAATTCTTTAAATTATCCTACACACATGCAGAGAGCGCAATGAGCAGCATTGTAACAACAGAGCCAGAGACAGCCAGCCCGGCCCTCTTCCATGCCAACTAGCAAGCTAAGGCCAGTAAGTATCTGTTTTTAGTATGCAGTGTGGAGGTACATTCTAGGGGTAGGGGAAAGAATAAGTATACAAGGGGGTTGAACTTAAGGAAGGAAGTTGAGGAATTTCCTTTCTATACTGGTCAGACTGAGTAGAAGCTGGCAGCTCATTGGGCTCAATCTGGGAACTTCCCCACTGCTGGGAGAGCCCAGGGGAGTCTCCATGTGGAAGCCATCTTGCCCTCCTCTCCATTCCCATCGCTCTTGGTTCCTAACATGTTTCTGTATCTACTAGCAGATATCTGGATTAGGTGCATTCTGGAAACCCTTTTACAAGCCAGATCAGCATTCTGAAGTAACATTTTTAACAGATGTCCATGTTAACAGTTTACTGAGAGACATATATACAGACGTGTGTATACATGTGCATGAACATACATGCATTTCTCAGATCTGTCCACTGAGAGGGCTTAGATGCAAGGAGCATATCTAGTGCCCAGTTCTGGGTTTCTAAACACCACTGTCCACCAGGAGCAACAGAGCTCTTAGGAGAAATGATTGAGGCAGGCAAAGCTCAAGATGAGTCTGAAACACCTTATTGTTCCAAAAAGTAAGGAAGTCTCAAAAAGGTGAGGGGATCTGTTGAAAATTACACAAGAACCAGCTTTACGGTGCTTCCACCAGCCAAATATGAAACAGTTTGAACAACAAAATAACATGTAATATAATGGATCATTGAATGAAATGGAAATCTATGGATCTTGCTGAAAGGAATAAACAAATGAATAAATATATAAACCAGGAAAAGAGGAAAGCACTTCCTTTCAGTAGAAAGCCAACTAATGAATATAGAAAAATCATAATTTGGCAGCTATTGAATAATATTTTATTCAGACAGTTCAGTTCAGTTCAGTCGCTCAGTCGTGTCCAACTCTTTGCAACCCCATGAATCGCAGCACGCCAGGCCTCCCTGTCCATCACCAACTCCCGGAGTTCACTCAGACTCATGTCCATCGAGTCAGAAGTTGCCATCCAGCCATTTCATCCTCTGTCGTCCCCTTCTCCTCCTGCCCCCAGTCCCTCCCAGTATCAGAGTCTTTTCCAATGAGTCAACTCTTTGCATGAGGTGGCCAAAATACTGGAGTTTCAGCTTCAGCATCAGTCCTTCCAAAGAAATCCCAGGGCTGATCTCCTTCAGAATGGACTGGTTGGATCTCCTTGCAGTCCCAGGGAGATGATAAAATAAACTGAGAGTTTATGGAGGAATAAGATATTAACATGATATCAAAGCAGTACCTGATAAGATACTTATTAATTACAAAGTTACTCATTACATATTAATTAAAAAACAATAACTTTACAGTGGACAAACCTGGCAAACAACAGCAGAGCCGAATGATCAGAGTTGAGAAGACCAGTGACAGGATGTAGGGATACCCTGTCCTTTCTATTATGATAGAAGAACACATGTCCCTGTGGTGATATTTCTGCCAAAATGCATGACATGAATCTAATCGTGAAGAAGCAACAAGCTTAAATTGTGGGACGTGCTACAAAATAGCTGCCCAGTATGCTTCAAAAACATCAAGGTCACAGGAGACAAGAAAAGACCAAGGAAGTGTTCCACAATCAGGAAACCGAACAGATATTGGATTGGCCAAAATGTTCGTTCGGGTTTTTCATCAGCTCTATGGAAAAACCTGAATGAACTATTTTGCCAATTCAATATATTAAAAAAAAACCATGACAACCAAATGCAATGTGCTATGTTGGATTGGACCAGAAAAGGAATTTTTTTTTCCTGCTATTGGGACAGTTGGTGAAATTAAAATGAGGCCCTAGAGATTAGATAGTACTATTATATCAATATTAATTTCCTCATTGTAATGGTTGTTCTGTGATTAGGCAGGAGAGTGTTCTTGTATTTCAGGAAATATATTGTGAAATATTTAAGTTTTTAACTCATCCTCAATTGAGTTATATGGGAAAGAATTAAATATATATATATATGTTTTTATTTGTACATATAACTCATAAATACTTAAAATTATATAAATTCTATTAAAAATTATGTACATATACATAAATAACAGGACAAAAAGGATAAAGCAACTATGGTAATATCTTAAGAACTGGAAATCTGGGTAAAGAGCATGCAGATTGTACTCTTCTTTCATCTTTTCTCAGAACTCCAAATTATTTCAAAATAAAGAGTTTTAAATGGTGACAGGAATCCCTGTGGCTCATGTCTCACGTTCATCCTTTGAGGACAGAGGCGGCGTGATGCACCTGCTTTCCCAAGTCTGGCCCACTTCCAGGCACATGAGACAAAACCAATGACTGTTTATTTGAATAATTGGTAATTATACTTGCCTTGAGTTCTGTACTAAATTGTAAGCTACTAGAGGGCTTGAACCATGTCTTGTTTCTCTGAATTACCTCAAGACCCATTTCTGTGTCCTGGGCATAATTGACACCATTGGCTATTTGCAGGACTGAATGGAATTATGTGGCCACTCAAACGTTATGACAATGATGAGGGTCTGACAAAGATTCCTTCCACGGGCCTGTGAAAGGAATCATAGTACTTGAAACTAAAATTCCCCTCCTGGGCCCGTGAAAGCCAGGGTCCAGGTTAAGCAGCCCTTTGTGAAACTGCATTCTCTTGGAGCAGCATCTCACTCTCCAGAGTCACCTTTGGCAGGCCGCCTTCCTCTTGGTCTGCAGTCATTACCCTAATGAAGTGCAGCTGGGGTTTCGAACAATGAACTTGCACTCAAGTGCTAGCCATCCTTAAAAGAACAGTACCCTCACGCGCTGAAACAGCCCTCCCGGGCCAGAAATTGGCCCAGTGGTTTTACGTCTGGATGAGATGTGGACCCACGGGGAGCCAGAAAATGGCAGCTATTGATACAGAAAGCATGCTATTGACAGAGAAAATTTCAGTTTAAAGGTAAGTGGAAAGCCTGCCCAGAATGAGAAGCAAGACTTACCATGTACTTCAAAAATCACTGCTGTTATCTTTTTGGAAAAACCGAATCTGCAAAGGAATCTGACATAGATCTCACCTGTGGACAGCTGTCCTGTTTATTCTGTCCTGATCAGCTGCAGGGTGAGTGGAAGTCAGTCTTTAGGGCTTATGAACACAAGGTGACACCAAGCAAGCAATAGGGCCTCCACAAGGAAACTTCCCAGTCATGCACACTTTCCAAAGCTTTTTCCTGCTGAAAAAAAATTTTTTTTTCTATATAAGCCTGTATAAGCCATTCTTCTGATACAGAAATTAACATTTCCTCAGAGAACAGAAGAATCACAGCTGGTAATAACCCACATCACTGAGAGCTTCCCTCCCTGACAAATGCTGCTCTCAAAACTTGATACGATCATTTCAGATACTCCTCCTCACTGTTCTATGGGGTCAGTGCCATCCATTCAGCGACCAGAGAAAGCACCTGAAAACTTGACTCAGGTCGTGGAGCCAGTCAGCGGAGAAGCTGCAATTCAAATGCAGACGCTCTGACTGTAAAGTCAATTATTTAAGTCAGATTTTTCAAAGTTGGGTGTTTTTCCAAGGAACCCTTGAATTAGCCCTTGAATACAAAGATGATACTAAGTTACATGTGTCAAAACTTATTTTAGTCACACTCGAATACACACATACACAGACTGCTTTGAACATTGAGCATAATCAAACAATATTAATGATTATGCATAATTGTTGTTTATTGCTCAATCATGTCTGACTCTTTTGTCAGGGACTGTAGCCCACCAGGCTTCTCTGTCCGTAGAATTCTGCAGGCAAGAATACTGGAGTGGGTTGCCATTTTCTTCCCCAGAGTATCTTCCTGACCCAGGGATCAAACCCACGTTTCCTGCATTGGCAGGTGGATTCTTTACCACTGAGCCACCAGGGAAGCCCAATTATACACGATAGGAAGAGACTAATACAGGAGCATCAGAACAGCTTCTTTTGGCTGTTAGGGACACTGGCAGGAGTCTGAAACCAGCGTTAAAAGTCTAGAATGTGATGAAGCTGAAATGATGCTAGTTTGAAGGGTGAAAAAGTTTCCTAGGCAGCTCAGCTGGGAACACGTCCTCTGTCTGCAGCACTTGTCTCAAAAGCAGACTCACTGCAGGAGGAGAGTAAACACCAGCAGCAGCTCCCATGGTGTTTCTGTACAGCACGGGGGAGCGAGCATGGCTGCCGGTCAATGAGAAATTCAAACTAGATGCTGGCAAGATCGCAGCTCCTGGAACAGAGACACGTGGCCCCGTGGGCGGGCACAGTGACAATAGGTAGGACAACTGATGTCCAGCTGAAGAGAATGAGCAAGCATGTTCGAGACAAGAAGCAGGGCATGGTATTTCCAACCAGCATGAGTCAGAGAGGAAAGAGATCCATGCTCCCAGGCAATAACACTGCCTCATCACAGAAAGTGCTCTGCTCTGCCACTCATTTAAACACACAAGTGAAGAAGGCCAGTCTACCAGGTTTTCATGAATCAAGCAATCATTTGTTTCTGCGGAGCAGCCCCATATGTTTATGGGAGTAAGCTGTTCAGAAAAGGCCACCTATGCAAATAAAAATGACAGCGGGGTAGTAGAGAATGCAAGTGTCGGTGTCCTGGGGAGCCTTGCCCAATAGTGCCCTACTAACACCCTACTAGCCAGGCTCCAGGAACCATCCCACAGCTGTTGGAAAAGTCTTGTAGGTAAGAGCAATGGAGTCATTTTGATGTAACACTTCTTGATTCTACATTAAAATGTTTTGTGGTTTCACTTTCTCCCTTAAAAGAATAGGCAGTAAAGAACATTCTAAGACTGCCCGTGGGTTACATCATGGTCAGCTGGAACTAGTGTCAGCCCAGGTCAGACTTATGTCTAGTGTGGAGCACTTCAACTTGAAAGGTGAGAAGTGGAAAGTAGGGAGAGAGTTTCAATGAAACAGGTAGAGACTTTTTTTTTAATAAAAAGAAGAAAACCCTAAATAAGATTATGGAATCTGATATATAAGTTACCTGGCAAAACCTAAGGAAACCTAATTATCATCTTAGAATACATGAATAGTTTACTAACTAGAGGATGAAAACTACTTATTCAAAGGAAAGACATCGCAACATGAGAATTCAAAAGCCGCCTCCAGGCTGTAAGAATACTCTCACTTCGAAATGGGTTACCTAGATAGTCTTGTGATGTTTCCAGAGGGAAAAATAAAGCTAAGGGTAAGAATAAATCTGTCCACCTGGAATAGTTTAAATCAGTCTTTACCAAGGTGAAGTGCGTAGGGTCCAGAAATTCTGGAAGAACTTTTAAATTTAATGTTTTCAGTTTGATGATCATCTAAAAATGATTTGTACCAGTCTGTGGATAACTCAAGTTTGGGAAACAATGGTTGGAGTTCCTAAATTCTCCTTTCTTGCCCTGCTTCTGTTTCATATTGTTCTAGTCTAAACATTTCTTAGCATAACCCATGGCCACATAACAGTAGTACAATAGAGCATGGATTCAGGGCCACCTTTTTGCTAAAGATGTAATCAAATGCTAAAATAGCAGAAGAGATAGGGAACATACTTACCCCGTATGAATAGGACCAGCTGGTAATATGGCACTGATCATGGAACATGTCAGGGCATGGGCTCCATCCAAAAAAAACCCACCATGATTCTTCAGAGGAAAAATTGTATCCCCTCAGATACTTTCCTTTTTTTTTAAAGATAGATGAAATGTTATACTTTATTTATTTTGAGATATTTTATGAATGTATTCTCCATATACAAAAGAGTTGATTCAGAAAAGAGATTAACTATCCATGCAAAATCTTAAACAAAGGGTTAAAAAGTTTGATTTACTATTTATTTACCTCATATATTATTACTTTCAGATATCAATGAGCATGTATTTATCTATTAACCACTAACTTGCCCCCACTTTGCCCACTGATGCCTCAATACTTTTCTGTATCTGATTGGGAGAGGCTGACTCAAATATGTACATGTAAACGTACCAGACAGCCAGTGTATTGCAGACCCCAACAAAGATCATCATTTAAATACAAATTCATTTGACAAGTATAAGCTGTCTAAAGTTCTGGCCACTTTAGATATGTAAGTGCCAAGAATACATAGTCTAATCTGAATAACAAATAAGCATATTTTCCTTTGTTTTGAGCTCTCTTAAACTTACATTCTTGGGTCCTGCCTCTTCCCAAATATAATGACACAGTTTACTAATTTAGAAGAATATCATATGAAATCACTTATGAAAAACATTTCAAGTCAACAAAACTCATCTTCAAAAATACCATTCATTGTGTGCATTCAAAGATTTTTTTTTAAGTAGAGGTTTTAAAACTTTTCCACATCATTTTCCTTATAAATGAGGGGAAATGGGTGCAATATATGTTACTGAATTCTGAGATGATTTGAAATGTTGTTCAGTTCAGTTCAGTCACTCAGTCGTGTCCGACTCTGTGACCCCATGAATCGCAGCACACCAGGCCTCCCTGTCCGTCACCAACTCCCAGAGTTCACTCAGACTCATGTCCATGGAGTCGGTGATGGCATCCAGCCATCTCATCCTCTGGCGTCCCCTTCTCTTCCTGCCCCCAATCCCTCCCAGCATCAGGGTCTTTTCCAGTGAGTCAACTCTTCGCATGAGGTGGCCAAAGTATTGGAGTTTCAGCTTTAGCATCATTCCTTCCAAAGAACACCCAGGACTGATCTCCTTAGGGATGGACTGTTTGGACCTCCTTGCAGTCCAAGGGACTCTCAAGAGTCTTCTCCAACACCACAGTTCAAAAGCATCAATTCTTCGGCGCTCAGCTTTCTTCACAGTCTAACTCTCACAGCCATACATGAACACTGGAAAAACCATAGCCTTGACTAGATGGACCTTTGTTGGCAAAGTAATGTCTCTGCTTTTGAATATGCTGTCTAGGTTGATCATCACTTTCCTTCCAAGGAGTAAGCGTCTTTCAATTTCATGGCTGCAATCACCATCTGCAGTGATTTTGGAGCCCCCAAAAATAAAGTCTGACACTGTTTCCACTGTTTTCCCATCCATTTCCCATGAAGTGATGGGACCAGATGCCATGATCTTCATTTTCTAAATGGTGAGCTTTAAGCCAACTTTTTCACTCTCCACTTTTACTTTCATCAAGAGGCTTTTTAGTTCCTCTTCACTTTCTGCCATAAGGGTGGTGTCATCTGCATATCTGAGGTTATGGATATTTCTCCCAGCATTCTTGATTGCAGCTTGTGTGTCTTCCAGTCCAGCATTTCTCATGATGTACTCTGCATGTAAGTTAAATAAGCAGGGTGACAATATACAGCCTTGACGTACTCCTTTTCCTATTTGGAACCAGTCTGTTGTTCCATGTCCAGTTCTAACTGTTGCTTCCTGACCTGCATATAGGTTTCTCAAGAGGCAGGTCAGGTGGTCTGATATTCCCATCTCTCTCAGAATTTTCCACAGTTTACTGTGATCCACACAGTCAAAGGCTTTGGCATAGTCAATAAAGCAGAAATAGATGTTTTTCTGGAACTCTCTTGCTTTTTCAATGATCTAGCAGATGTTGGCAATTTGATCTCTGGTTCCTCTGCCTTTTCTAAAACCAGCTTGAACATCAGGAAGTTCACGGTTCACGTATTGCTGAAGCCTGGCTTGGAGAATTTTGAGCATTACTTTGCTAGTGTGTGAGATGAGTGCAATTGTGCAATAGTTTGAGCATTCTTTGGCATTGCCTTTCTTTGGGATTGGAAGGAAAACTGATGTTTTCCAGTCCTGTGGCCACTGCTGAGTTTTCCAAATTTGCTGGCATATTCAGTGAAGCACTTTCACAGCATCATCTTTTAGGATTTGAAATAGCTCAACTGGAATTCCATCACCTCCACTAGCTTTGTTCATAGTGATGCTTCCTAAGGCCCACTTGACTTCACATTCCAGGATGTCTGGCTCTAGGTGAGAGAAGGCATTTCTTAATCCCAAAAGGCAAGCTCTGATAGCTGTAAAAGGGGCTACCTTCCTGGAGAATCTTCACAAAAGAGATACATTGCCTCTTTTGAACAAAAGTTCTAGAGAAATGTCTAGAATTACAAGCAGATTTGAGAACTCTAAGAGATTTACATTGTCCAGTATCATACCAAGTAGCAATAATGTAAATTTCCGAAACTGTATCCATTTGATTTGATAGATAGATGATGATGAAGACAGATTGACGGATCAATAAATAGATCAACAGGTAGGTATTTTGTTCAAAATCACAACTTGTGATTCTAGAAATAAGAGAGCCACATTTCAACCACTAAGGTGAGTGATTGTTCAGATACATCTGGCACTGTCTGTTGGTTTATGACTGACCATTCCCAGAGTGAAGGCTGACTTGCCATGGTTATGAAGCTTTCAGGATATAAACTATAAGAATGATAAACTATAGCGGTTGAAAATGTGCCTTCAGGTACTCACTTGCAACTCCCATTTATGTCTCTAGGAATAGAGAAATGAGAAACCAGGGACTAAATCTGGCCCAGTCAGTAACAGTGTGGGTAACACATAAATATTAATGTTCATTGTAGTTAGTGTGGTATGCAGAAATATCAGAGTATAATTGTTAATTGCTAATACGTTTCATTCATGTTACAGAGGAATAAGTAAAACCACTTTACTGTAATTTTTAAGTGATTCCATCATAATAATTATAAAATATTCATTATTTTCCTTATATTGTTAGCACTGAACTTTCTTAAAATGAATCATCTGTATTTCACTTTTATTGCCATTTTCTTTCTGTATAGACGTGTCCAGGCATCTATTCTACAGTTTAGTCAGTGAGATAGTCTCTGGTTGTTTGAATTTACTGGTGCCTCTGTACTGAGCATTCTTTATACAAAATACGATGTTCCAATAATTAAAGGCATTCATCACAGATTTCATGGTATTTTAGGGGTGGTCATGGTATCAGGGGGAGAAGGAGGTCTCCACTTTGCTCTGCCAATCCGCTTGTTGAATCCTTTTCTCTTTTATTTTTCTCCTTGGATTATCCATATTCCTTCTCCACTCACTTCTGTTCCATTCCAACAACAACAAATACTCATCAAGAACCTTCTGTGACAGACATCGTGCTAAGCATTTTAAATTCATTGTATCTTTTAACCCTAAAAAAGTCCCTATGAAGTACTATTTTTTTTTTATTCCTGTAGTAAATCTTAGTTTTGCCTTGTTTTTTCAAAGCATCACTTCAATTTTTCTGTTAAGTAACTTCACCTGCTCCATTCCATAGAGTTCTGGTGGAACTGTCAATCAAGGTCTCTAATCTCCTCTCTGCCCACGTGACTCCAGTCGGCCCTGAATGACACCAAGATGGAAAATGGCTAGGGTGAAGTCTTTCTAACATCAGAGTGCAGATAAGAATGTCTGTTTCTTCAGACATTCAGATTTATGGGGCTTCTGTTCTTTGCAAGGCCTGATCTCTCAGCTTTCCCTTTGATTCTGCGAGAGAGCTAAAATCATTTGGTAAATGTCCTTTTTAGCCTAAGTGAGTGTGTTTCTGTGGCTTGAAACCAAAGCACCCAGCTGAAGTTTGGTTTCATTTTGCAGATGAGGAAAAGGAAACTAAAGCTTGGAGAGGTTAGTTACTTGCCCAAAGTTGATAGTATGATGGATTCAGGACACATACCCATACCAGCCAGACTCCAACATAAAATCTTAACCATGTGCTCTGCTGACCATTACAACAAGGTAAGCCAGGGAAGAAGTTCACAGAGAGAAAGCGTATGCATTTTTTTTCTTCTGAAGCTTTCTAAAACAGTGTTCTTCTCCTGGATCAAGTGTTACATACTCCAGATTTACTCCAGGGTCAAAACTGGGATACAGCAGAGCAAAATGATACAGTGAACTGTATTACTCTAGGAATATAACTCTATTGTTGGTAACTAAGCCCATTGCATCACTCATTAAGCCAATGATTTTATGCATTTTCTTTTTGGTTTCCTTTTGGCCATGAAATATGGCATACAGGATTTTAGTTCCCCAACCCGAGATTGAACCTGCACCTCCTGCAGTGGAAGCTCAGAGTCTTAACTGCTGGACTGGCAAGGAAATCCCACATTTTTTAAAGGTATTGTGAACCTTTTAGATTTTTAGCACCCAGAACTCTCCGTGTGTAAACAGAGGTCTGGACAGCCATTTTTGCAGGCAAGGTGGCAGGTGTGATAGAAAGCAAATAAGATTTGGAGCCAGAAGACAGGTTTCTGGTTATAGCTCTGCCACCCCTTAGGTGGGTGGCATTGAGGAAACTGGCCTCTGTTGGTCTCAGCTCCCTCATCTATAGAATGGGAATAGTGCTGATTCTTCCCGTATAGGCTTATCGAGAAGATTTAGTAAGTTCAAGCACCTCCTGAATGAACTCACTAGTGGGCTATAAAGTTCTACAAATAGTTTTTTACTTTCAGGATCTGAAGAACAGCAGAATTCAACAACAATTTCAAAAGCACTTTCTCTGTTGTATAGTCTCTTTCACTGGTGTTCAAGCCATAGTCTTCTTTCTTTCTCTATTTTTTACAGGATGAATGGCAGAGGTGTTTTTTTATATATAATAAAATACACGTTTCATGTTTCCAATCAGTAGGTATAAGGGTTTTTGTGATTCTGCCCTGAATGTGTACTCCTTGTGACAACTCTGATTTCACTGAAGAAAATCTGATCTGAAGGGTTACAAATGGGACAGAGAGGACGAATCCCGCGGGTCACAGGAGCAGTTCTAGTTCTCGTCGGTAATGGTCATAAATTGTTACCATTCAACCAGAGGTCAGCAGCCTCTCTGAAAAGAATCTGGGCTGCATACTCATTCCCCAGGGAACAGAGAGAGCACAAAGCCTACGTGGACCCCCACCAAGCCTGCATGGACCCCCGCCCAGCATTCGCCTGCTCACTGGGGTCAAGATGAGCTCCATGCAGGGGACTCTGTGTACCCCGTGTTGATCTCTTCTGGTGGTGAGTGGAACATATTAATACCCCATTATGGAAACCTACTTCTGTTCCTTCACTCTGCTTTTTCTGGAGTTACATAGAAGATACCAGCATTCATTCACTCCCTCCCTCGCTCATTCATTCAACACTTGAGGATCTACTATATGCAAGGTATTGGGTTTATGCTATGGAGAAAGTTTTTAAAATATGGATCAGAAACAAACACTGCCATGAAGGAGCATATAACCCAGCAGGGGTTATAAGACATAATCATAAATAGCTGTAACCAATGTAACCAGGGGAAAAATGTATTTCACAAGATGGCAAATATATTTAAAGAGGAAATTCTCTTTAGAAAAAAAAAAATCTGATATGCTATTCCAGTGGTGAAGGTGAGGTCCTAAAACTGAAGTTTAGATAGAGACAAAGTACTGGCTAAAAGAATTTGGGGGTAAGAAAAGGAGAATCAAGAAGAAAGGGGCGACTTCCTTGGTGGTCCTGCTGCTGCTGCTGCTAAGTCACTTCAGTCGTGCCCAACTCTGTGCGACCCCATAGATGGCAGCCCACCAGGCTCCCCTGTCCCTGGGATTCTCCAGGCAAGAACACTAGAGTGGGTTGCCATATCCTTCTCCAATGCATAAAAGTGAAAAGTGAAAGTGAAGTCGCTGAGTCGTGTCTGATTCTTCATGACCCCATGGACTGCAGCCTACCAGGCTCCTCCATCCATGGGATTTTCCAGGCAAGAGTACTGGAGTGGGTTGCCATTTCCTTCTCCACCTTGGTGGTCCAATGGTTAAGATTTCACCTTCCAAGGCAGGGGATGTGTGTTCCGTCCCTGGCCAGGGTGCTAAGATCCCACATGCCCGGAGGCAAAAAAAAAAAACAAAACAGAAACAATATTGTAACAAATTCAATAAAGACTTAAAGAATGGTCCACGTCAAAAAAAAAAAAAACAAAAAAAGAAGAAGAAGAAGAAAAGTAAGAGAGGGAATTGGGGAAGAAAGAGGGAGGGAGGGCTGGCCAAATAGCAGAGGCTTTGCCTGTAGAGCAAAGTCAGCCACAAGATATTCTTACAGCAGGGTGACCAAAGAACTTTTAAGAGTCAGGCTGTACAAGATTTACTACTATGGCATATGGGTTTCAGAAAAATATACCTCTAGCTTTGCCTCAACTGCCTAGTAAACGACACCAGATGCCTCTTCCTGGAGTGCCTTGTGTGTTGGAATTATTTTATTTTTTAAAAAATGGTGAGGCCAGTCTCAGATCTACTGAGAGAAGAAAGAGCCACAGAAAGTGAGACAGAAAATTTAAAAATTCAGGGAGAGAGGGAACGTGGAGTCAGGAGTGCCCAGGAGTTTGTAATTCCCCAGGAGTTTGTAAATGGATAGGATGATGTTGAACATCTCAAGGGACTGGCTTGAGTCAGTTTTATTGAAATCTGCAGGACAGGTGACTTCCGCTACAATCTGGGGCCCCCAGGCAGATGAGGACAATGTCATAAGGAGACTCTCTGAAGGACTCAGTGTGGGTGACAGACCTCAGGAAGAATTTTATGGAACCAAGAGAGGGAAGAAGACAGACAAGCAGAGTCAGAGGCATAGCCTGGCTGTGGGCAAGTGTGGGACTCGCGCCACCACTGCTGGAGTAGTGGTAGAGCGAACCAGAAGTAATTTAGACCACAGGAGACCTTGACAGCTGAGCTGAAAACTTTTGTAGGTTGTTTGGTTATTTGGTTGGAAATGGGAAGCATACATTTTTCAGAGTATTTTAGCATTATGTTCTCTTTTGATTTTTATGATCTATTTTCAAGGAAAATGAAATAGATATTATTATTCCCATTTTACAGATAAGGAAACTAAGAGATAGATAATTAAAGTTGTTTCCAATCAGTATAGCATCTGGGGAAACCCACCCCCCACCCTCCTACACACACACATTTCCTAAATTCTAATTCAACAGCTGACTTGTGTCTCTAGTGCCCATAAATATGCTCTTTGAATAAACACGGCTGGGAGTTCCATGAGATTCCCTGGGGAGTGGGCCGAGGCGGGAGAGTCTCAGAGCAAGCTCTGACTGGTTTCCTTGGGAGCAATTCTGGAGGAGAATTTCTGATGAATAAAATTCTCTACCTCATTACCCAAGTAACTAATCTAATCAACCAGTCTAGCAAGTTGGCTAATTTCTGATGTGTGAGCTTCTGCTTCAGCCCACCCACTCTCCCCGATGCCCTTTCCTTCTTCCCAAGTATGATTGCTCGAAGTTCATTCATTCAACTGACCCTGCGAGGCGCTTGGATTATCAGGGAAATGGCCCTTTGGGGACAGTGATCTATCTCCTTGTCTGAAACCAAAACCTTTATCTTTCCCACAAACAAGAATAAGTGTATCATTCTGCCAGTCAGATTGCCTGAACCCTAAGGATGCCTTGGAGGGTAAACACTTGATAAATAGTCATTAAGACTTCGTTTCCACTGTCCACACATACCCATTCATTTTCCAAGCTCTGTATATTCTGGCTCCCTCGTCATGAAAGATGTCCTAACTTCCACCTCCCAACTCTCCCTGCTTACTGCTGCTGCATTCATTAAAGTTCAGTTCTGATGGAATCACATTCTTTCTCTTAAAAAATCAGTAGTTCCCTAATCAACAATCCCACTTCTAGGTATTTACCCTCACTGGCAAAAAATAAAAACATGTGTCCCCTCAAAGAGAAATTTCTTTTCTCTTTTTTCATGAACAATTTGTTCACAGTTGTAGATAAACTGGAAACAGTTCAAATGTCCACTGAGAGAAGCATGGATAAACAAAATGCGGTACGTTCATAGTTTTTAGCAACAAAAAAGAATGAACTGCTGACACACCAACAACAGGAATTAATTTCAAAATGTTATTTTGTGGAAAAGAAGTCAGACACAAAAGAGTCCATACTGCATGGTTCCAATTTACATGAAATATTAAAAAAAAAAAACTAATTTATGATGGTAGAAATTAGTACCATGGTTTGCTTATGGATAAATTTCTAGGTTGATGAAAATGTCTGTATTTGGAGGCATTAGTAATATAAGTGTACACATTTGTCAGAACCCATTGAATTGTACACTTAAGACCTGTGCGTTTCACTATGTGCAAATTTTACCTCCTTTAAAATCGTTAGTAGCTCCCTGCTCTCTACTTGTGTGTGTGTTAGTCACTCAGTCATGTCCAACCCTTTGCAATCCCATGGACTGCAGCACAATAGGCTCCTCTGTCCATGGAATTCTCCAGGCAAGAATGCTGGAATGGGTAGCCATTCCCTTCTCCAGGGGTTCTTCCTGACCCAGGGATTGAATTGATTATGTACAAATTCATTTGCCTGATCCACGAAGACAGAAAGTAGATTAGTGGCTGCCAGGGGCTGGAGAAGGTAAGGCTGGGAGTGCCTGCTAGTACGTATGGGCTGATGAAAACATCCTGAAATTAGACAACACTCAATACTCATGGTTGCACAACTCTGTGAATATATTAAAATCACTGAATTGCACACTTTACAAGGATGAATTTTATAACATGGAAATTTTCTCAATTAAAAGAAATTCATCTACCCAGGATTCCAGACAATCATGAAATGGTTCAAACTAGCTTTCTAGGTCAAGCCCACTCATCAGTGGTCCCTGAGAATCCCACACCTCCCGCTTTCCTCACAGTGTCCCCTCTTCCCCATCTCCGTTTCTGAAATTCTACCCACCCCTTGCAGCCCATCTCGAAACCCCTGGCTTTCCTAGTTCTCCCTGCAGGACGTGGCTAGGGACTGAATTTCCCTCTGGACTGCTGGTACTTGGCAGAGCTGTCTCCGGAAAATCTCACTGTTTGCTGCCTTGCCTTATATCTATTTGTGCATTTGTCTGAGCCTTCTGACTCCTTTCTCAGGTGAGTGAGGACAAGAGCTGGGCCTTACTCTTCCTTGCGTCCCTCACAGCACACTGATGTTGCAAAATAAATGTTCCCTAAATGGAACTACGGAGAAGGCCATGGCACCCCACTCCAGTACTCTTGCCTGGAAAATTCCATGGATGGAGGAGCCTGGTGGGCTGCAGTCCATGGGGTCGCTAAGAGTCGGACACGACTGAGCGACTTCCCTTTCCCTTTTCACTTTCATGCACTGGAGAAGGAAATGGCAACCCACTCCAATATTCTTGCCTGGAGAATCCCAGGGACGGGGGAGCCTGGTGGGCTGCCGTCTGTGGGGTTGCACAGAGTTGGACACGACTGAAGCGACTTAGCAGCAGCAGCAGCAAATGGAACTAAGATGAGTGACTCTGACTTTACCGATTTCAAGCCAGGAAGAAAATAGCAACCTGGTGGCGGGTTTTGTGAGGCTGTGAGGTGATTACCTGATGTAGAGGTTCTCAGCCTTGGCAATGGCCCAGGATCCCCTGAGGGAACTGTCACCCACCATTTCCAGACTTACCCTCGAGGTTCTGCTTTCCCACTGGAGTGAGGCCAGAAAAATTCCAGGTGATTCTGCTGCAGGTGACCCACACACCACAAGTTGGGAAACACTGACTTTGAATTGTGTATCTGCAAATAAATAAAAAGAGTGACACAGAATTTATTTTCTCTAGCTCTTTTATCAGCTAAATTCTTAAGTTTCTTATGGGTACATCTTCCTACTGGGAATTAAAGGGACTACATTTTCTGGAAGTCTTCCAAATAGCCCTTAAAAATGTGGCATATTTTGTGACTCATGAGTAATGTGCTCTAGTTACTTCTTGATCATGCTGGTGCCACCTGGAACCAAATACACTGATACCTCAAACTTTGGGGGCAAGTAGTGACTTCTGATTTCCCTGGTTTTACAGCCCCACGTGGCTTCCAATGTGCCTTTGGGTGCTTTGTTTTTCCACAGGAAAACTCCCTGGGGGTGGATGTTGGATGCTTCTTCACACTGAGTTCTGAACGTAGGCTCTGAAATTAGAAAATTTTCACAGCACATAGGCAAAAAGGATAATTTCCCCCAGAAACCACTCAAATACCCATTTTAAAAGGGCCTTTCCCAAAGCCAACACAATCTAAAGTGTTAGCCACTTAGTTATCTCCTACTCTTTGCGACCCCATAGACTGTAGCCCACCAGGCTCCTCTGTCCATGGGATTCTCCAGACAGGCATACTGGCAAGGCATCCCTTTTCCTTCTCCAGGGGATCTTTCTGACCCAGGGATCAAAACCAGGGCTCCCACATTGCAGGCAGATTCTTTACCATCTGAGCTACCAGGGAAGCCCAAGCAAAGGATCTAACAAATATTATGACTCACTTGGATGTTAAACCTAATAATTGCAGACACAAAGGTCTCCTCTCACAATAGTTGGGTCTGCAAGAGGAGATGAAATGAGTGTTCAACAACCCCTTGACCTAGATGGGAGGCCATGCATACCTCCTGCCAGAGTAGACAGCTCTGAGAGACGCAGACACTCCAGGTGAAGTACAAAGACCTGAAAGAGCAGAGAACCAAGTTCTGTCCTGTGCACATTTTCCTTGCATTGTGTCCCTTGCTGGATCCACATGCCGAGAAGCTCCATCAGTGTATACAGGACTCTCAAGAGCATAACAGAGGCTGATGTTCCAGTGAGGAATCACCTGGTTCCTGAGCTAGCCTCTGGTTTTTTTTTTTGGATCCCCTGGCTGCAAGTCTCAGATTTTCCCATCCCTTTTTACCAGTACCTCCAAATAGGTGTTGGCATATAAAGCCCCGGCCAAGGAGCAATTAGAATTGAGCACTTGGTG